>NC_143045.1:26140000-26440000 GCF_057628025.1 Oncorhynchus mykiss | reverse complement strand
CTCTGTCCATCCCACCTATCTCCATAAACCCACCCCTCAGCTACTCTGTCCATCCCACCTATCTCTGTAAACCCACCCCTAAGCTACTCTTAGTCCATCCCACCTATCTCTGTAAACCCACCCCTCAGCTACTCTTAGTCCATCCCGCCTATCTCCATAAACCCACCCCTCAGCTACTTTTAGTCCATCCCACCTATCTCCATAAACCCACCCCTCAGCTACTCTTAGTCCATCCCACCTATCTCCATAAACCCACCCCTCAGCTACTCTGTCCATCCCACCTATCTCCGTAAACCCGCCCCTCAGTTACTCTGTCCATCCCACCTATCTCCGTAAACCCACCCCTCAGCTACTCTGTCCATCCCACCTATCTCTGTAAACCCACCCCTCAGCTACTCTGTCCATCCCACCTATCTCTGTAAACCCACCCCTCAGCTACTCTTAGTCCATCCCACCTATCTCCGTAAACCCACCCCTCAGCTACTCTGTCCATCCCACCTATCTCCGTAAACCCACCCCTCAGCTACTCTGTCCATCCCACCTATCTCCGTAAACCCACCCCTCAGCTACTCTGTCCATCCCACCTATCTCCGTAAACCCACCCCTCAGCTACTCTTAGTCCATCCCACCTATCTCCGTAAACCCACCCCTCAGCTACTCTGTCCATCCCACCTATCTCCATAAACCCACCCCTCAGCTACTCTGTCCATCCCACCTATCTCCGTAAACCCACCCCTCAGCTACTCTGTCCATCCCACCTATCTCCGTAAACCCACCCCTCAGCTACTCTGTCCATCCCACCTATCTCCGTAAACCCACCCCTCAGCTACTCTTAGTCCATCCCACCTATCTCCGTAAACCCACCCCTCAGCTACTCTGTCCATCCCACCTATCTCCATAAACCCACCCCTCAGCTACTCTGTCCATCCCACCTATCTCCGTAAACCCACCCCTCAGCTACTCTGTCCATCCCACCTATCTCCGTAAACCCACCCCTCAGCTACTCTGTCCATCCCACCTATCTCCGTAAACCCACCCCTCAGCTACTCTTAGTTCATCTCACCTATCTCCGTAAACCCGCCCCTCAGCTACTCTTAGTCCATCTCACCTATCTCCGTAAACCCGCCCCTCAGCTACTCTTAGTCCATCTCACCTATCTCCGTAAACCCACCCCTCAGCTACTCTTAGTCCATCTCACCTATCTCCGTAAACCCACCCCTCAGCTACTCTTAGTCCATCCCACTTATCTCCATAAACCCACCCCTCAGCTACTCTTAGTCCATCCCACTTATCTCCATAAACCCACCCCTCAGCTACTCTAGTCCATCACACCTATACCTGTAAACTGCCCTCTTTATGATTTCCATGTGCCATATATTTTTAAACTGCTGTGATGTTTCACAGAAATTCTGAACCTGACTAATTTGATGTTTCACAGAAATTCTGAACCTGACAAATTACATAGTATCTACAGATTGTAAGTTAAAGATACATATTTTTACTAAAGTATTGTTATATTGTTGATTGATTGACTATGGTTTTCCAAATCTCTTGACAGTGCTATTTGTAGGGTTAATTTTAGATAAATGTTGTGATTTATCAGCCATTCCTAAACAAGCTACATGGGGGCAAAACCAAAATAAGGGATCTAATAATTATTTCTCCTCGTAGCAAAATCTGCAGAGCTGAGATGGTTGAATGTCCCAAATACATAACATTCTGTTTGTGGCAAGAATTTGTAATAATCATTTAAATTGAAAAACTCGCAAGCGTTGTTTTATGTGTCAGTTCATAAACCACGTGCCACAGAATTGGCACATAAAAAATCTCTTGACAACTATTTTGCCACTTGTATGGCGCCGCGGTCAACATTCTGGTCCTCAAGTTAAACTGGTTGACAATTTTGGTCAAGGGCACATCTAGATGGCTGTCAATATGAATGATTTCTTATGTAGGCCACGTTAGCTACCTATCGTGATAACTAGTAGGAAGCACTGCAAGCCGGTAGGCCTTCCAGTACAACACCAGGTAACATCACTGAATAAGTACAAGTAGTTTTAGAACTGCCCACAACATGGTTTATCAATGTAAAATGCAGTCATGGCGATCCACTATAGGAAGACAAAAATGTTGCCCCGGTAATATGGGTCAGATTTGGACCTGGTTGGGCTAGAAGCAAACCGTTTTTGCTGGATTAATGGTGCATATCTTTTTGGTGCTTGGAAATAACCAGTGGTGTGAAGTACTTAAGTCAAAATACTTTGAGGTACTACATAAGTCGTTTTTGGGGTATCTGTACTTTCACTTGAGTCATTTTCTGTTAAGGTATGTTTTACTTTTACTACAGTATGACATTTGAGTACTTTTTCCACCACTGGAAATAACAGTACAGTGAAGCCTTATCATTACAACAATTATTATCAAATCAAATGTATTTGTCACATGCTTCATAAACAACAGGTGTAGACAAACAGGGAAATGCTTATTTACGGCCCTTCCAACAATGCAGAAAGAAAAATACACATTACAGTTTAGATGCATTTAAAATCATTAACATAGACATTATAACTAGGTGAGGTGTTTTTTTTTATATATACAAATTATGCTGTTGCTTGAGTAATTTCAGGTGGAAGTGAGTTGATCAGGGCTCTATATAATACAGTGCGTTGCCTTGAATTCGTGCTGGATTCGTTCTGGATTTGGGGACTGTGAAGAGACTCCTAGCGGCATGTCTGGTAGGGTAAGTATGTCTTTCAGAGCTGTATGTAAGTTGATTATACAGACAGTTTGGAAATGTCAATACAATAATATTTCTCACAAAAACAAGATTTGCTGCAGTTAGTCTCTCATCAACCCTCAGCCAGGAAAGACTGGCATGCATGTTGTTGATATTAGTTCTGCATGTGCAGTTAATGGCAAGGTGTGCTGCTTCTGTTTTGAACCAGCTGCAGCTTTGTTAGGTCTTTCTTTGCTGCACTTGACCATATTACCGGAGAGTAATCAAGATGGGACAAGACCAGAGCTTGAACGACTAGTACAGTTGAATTGTGTAAAGAATACCTAACATTTTTTTTTATAACAGACATACCCCTCCCCGTCTTCACAACGACTTTGTCAATATGACTTGGCCATGATAATTGACCATCCAATGTTATGCTTACTCAACTTGCTCAATGGTCACACCATTTCTACACAATTCCAGTTCAGGTTTAGGTTTTAGAGAATGTTTTAAAACAAGTACAATGCTTTTAGTTTTAGCTCTATTTATGACCAGTTTATTATTGATCCCCCATTTTTATACTGACTGCAACTCCTTATTTATAATTTCAGTGAGCTCACTGGCTTTGGGTACTGACATGTAGAGTGTCTAATCATCCGCATACAAAGTCATTCTACACCGAACAAAAATCTAAATTAAACATGCAACAATTTCAAAGATTTTAGGCTTTGTTCTTTGTCATGGTAGCAGCGTAGGCTAACACTGGTACTCAACGCAGTTCCAGCCAGCACAGCTCTCAGGGCCGACGGAAACGGCAACAAACAGCTGGGATTTAAACAGCCACAAGCCCGGAACTATCCGCAGTACCAGCCGCAAGGGCTAACCGTATCGAGGGCGGTGTTCAAACTGTCAAGGAAACCTGGCTAGCTTCATAGCGAGCAGCTAAGCTAACCACTTTACCAAGCAGCAGGTTTTTAGGGTTTGGCAGTATCCCGAGACAGATAGTAGTGGTTCCAGAAACTGAGGATAACCACGTCACGGGATCTACATGAAACAGGTAGGCTAGTAAATATTTGTTTTCTCAAGAAAAACCTTTTTCAGAAATTTTCAAAAACAACCGAGCTCTCTCTAGTTCCACGTTCAGCATGCGTCAGCCTCAGACATTGTATGTATACTTAGTGATGTGGATATGAGGAACGTCCGGCTCCACTACAGTCCTGTGGATGGGGGTGTGCTCAGCCTTCCGTTTTCTATAGTCCACGATCAGCTCCTTTGTCTTGCTGACGTTGTGGGAAAGGTCAGTGTCCTGGCACCAGACTGCCAGGTCACTGACCTCCTCCCTAAAGGCTGTCTTATCGTCATTGGTGATCAGGCCTACCACCGTTGTGTCGTCAGCAAACTTAATGATGGGGTTGGGTGAACAGAGAGTACAGGAGGGGACTAACCACGCACCCGAGAGACCCCATGTTGAGGGTCAGCGTGGCGGATGTGTTGTTTTCTACCCTCACCACCTGGGTGCGGCCTGTTAGGAAATCTAGGATCCAGTTGCAGAGGGAGGTTTTCAGTCCCAGGGTCCGGAGCTTAATGATGAGCTTGGTCGCGCAGAAAAAATTATCACAAATGTCACCTAATTGGTCGTAGTTTAGAGCCCTGGTAGGGGCTGAGGCCGGTAGCTCTGCTAACTGGTAGGGGCTGAGGCCGGTAGCTCTGCTAACTTGTAAGCATTTCCTCTGTGGGTTTTGGTGTGCACGCTGTTTTTATTGGGTGTACTTTTGCAGGGGGTTAGCGTCCCCTCATCTCATTTTCCAGCCTGATTTGAGAGGTTAACATTTTACCACCTACCAACACCCTTACTAGTCCTGACTAACAATTACTTCACTGTCTTCCCCTGAGTGTTATCTCCAGAGTTATCTGAGCCAACGTGTCTCCATATATTTTCCATGGCACTCCTATGTTCATTACCACACACACACACACACACACACACACACACACATCAAGGAAGGCTAGTGAATTACTGGCACAACAACAGGCTGTATATAGCCCTCAATGTAACATGGCATGGGGCTATCACAACCTACCAAGAGAAAGAGAGAGCACATTCAGGGAAACCACATGCCTGCCTGCTTTTGAGAAGTCTGTTATGGGGAGTTACACATTGTCAGGAAATGACTTGGATATTGAGTCTATCCAAAATCACCGTGCTTAGGTTTGGTTGCCCACTGCTCTTTCTATTTCTTCGAATTCCTATAAATATCCTGCTGAAATACAGAGTCTGGAAATGGGCTCTCTATCTCGGAGTAGTGTGGTGTGTTTGACTCAGGACTGACTGCATCCATGTGTCAGATATAGTGAGTCATTTGCTGTTCCGGAAGTGACTGTACCTATTTTAGTATTAAGGTCTCTGCTGAAGTTGCTTGCGTGCATTTATGAATGAGCGGGGAGCAAGAGGTCTGATACGCCTTCTGTCTTTGTGTGTGTGTGTGTGTATCTGTTTGTGCATGCATATGTGTTTATTAAGCACCCACGGCAGAGTACTGTAGGCTGGTCTGTTCTCCGTCTTGGTCTCCTCTGTCAGAACAGGAATATGAATGTCATCTCCCCAGATCTACACGCTGGTTATTATGTAGAGGGGGTGTTTTTAATCAGGTAGCATATTAAACTGAATACACTCTTCTATACAAACACACACAGCCAGGCCTGTGCAGCCTGATAATGATTCAACTGCTCCTGACACAGGAAGACGTGATGATTACAGCCTGATAATGATTAAACTGCTCCTGACACAGTGTAACGGGTTTTTTCATCCTCCTCTGAGGAGGAGTAGGAGAGATCGGACCAATGTGCAGCGTGGTAAGTGTCCATTTTAGTTTATTAAACTGAATACAAAATAACAAAGTGAATGATACAAACGAAAACCGAAACAGTCCTGAAATGTGAAACAAACATTACAACAGGAAACAATCACCCACAACTTTCAAAAGTGAAACCAGGCTACCTAAGTATGGTTCTCAATCAGGGACAACAATTGACAGCTGCCTCTGAGAACCATATCAGGCCAAACACAGAAATCCCAAAACAAAGAAAAAGGAACATAGACAACCCACCCAACTCACGCCCTGACCATACTAAAACCAAGACATAACAACAGAACTAAGGTCAGAACGTGACACACAGGAAGGTGTGATGATTACAGCCTGATGCACGGCAACAATAAGGGAGGGAGAGACTCTCACAGGCAATTAGATTAAATGTAAATTTGGATTCAGGAAGACGTTGCAGATGCTTTATGAAATAAATGGATGTGCTTGACTTTTCATCATAAAACAAAATGACTCATCCCAATGCACCGAGCGATATGAACTCAACAAAAAAAGAAATGTCCTCACTGTCAACTGCGTTTATTTTCAGCAAACTTAACGTGTAAATATTTACATGAACATAAGATTCAACAACTGAGACATAAACTGAACAAGTTCCACAGATGTGACTAACAAATGGAATAATGTGTCCCTGACAAAGGGGGCAGTCAATATCAAAATTAACAGTCAGTATCTGGTGTGGCCATCAGCTGCATTAAGTACTGCAGTGCATCTCCTCCTCATGGACTGCACCAGATTTGCCAGTTCTTGCTGTGAGATGTTACCCCACTTTTCCACCAAGGCACCTGCAAGTTCCTGGACATTTCTGGGGGGAATGTCCCTAGCCCTCACCCTCCGATCCAACAGGTCCCAGACGTACTCGATGGGATTGAGATCCAGGTTCTTTGCTGGCCATGGCAGAACACTGCCATTCCTGTCTTGCAGGAAATCATGCACAGAAGGAGCAGCATGGCTGGTGGCATTGTCATGCTGGAGTGTCATGTCAGGATGAGTCTGCAGGAAGGGTACCATATGAGGGAGGAGGATGTCTTCCCTGTAACGCACAGAGTAACAACAAGCTCAGTCCGATGATGCTGTGACACGCCGCCCCAGACCATCACGGACCCTCCACCTCCAAATCGATCTCTCCAAAGTACAGGCCTCGGTGTAACGCTCATTCCTTTGACTATAAACGCGAATCCAACCATCACCCCTGGTGAGACAAAACCGCGACTCGTCAGTGAAGAGCACTTTTTTGCCAGTCCTGTCTGGTCCAGTGACGATGGGTTTGTGCCCATAGGCGATGTTGTTGCTGGTGATGTCTTGTGAGGACCTGCCTTACAACAGGCCTACAAGCCATCAGTCCAGCCTCTCTCAGCCTATTGCGGACTCTTAGGTCTCTTAGGTTTCCCCTTACCTCACCTTGCCAACGTGTGTTTACATTAGTATTTTGCCTCTTGCTCCACATCCTCTCTTCTGTGGGTTAGTCATGCAGGGAGGGGGAGGTTTGGCTCCCTGACATACAGCAGATCCCAGGTGCCTCTCTGCCACTTCCCACTTCTTGGATGTGTTGGTTGGCATAGTAACAGGTAACCAGAGCCCTCTGGGAGTGTGTTCAGTGCCAGGTCACATGGTTAAAAGGGGAATGATTGCGCACAGGTGGGCAGGCCAGGGGTGCCATACCCTACACAGATTAACCCAACTAAAGTCCATACACACAGTCATACTGGATATGTTGCACACTCCATTTTTATAACAGAAACTGATCCCCAGATTCCAAACCATTCCTCTCTTCACACGTTTCTCTGCTCCATCTCCATCACTCCTCTGAATGACTAGAGGTGTCCAGAGCCCCAGTGGCTGGTGTTCTCGCCCTCGCTCGCTCGCTCACTCACCATCAGGGCATGCCTTTTTACCCGGAGAAAGAGAGAGCCTTGTTATTGTCACCACAGCAGAGAGAGCGAGTCAACCACCACCGAGCGAGCATGGGACTCAGAGGAAAGAGTGTAGTTTGCATTTCAGTGGAGGAATCAAGCATGCAGATGATTTGCGTGAGGATAATTATACAGTATTAGAGGCAGGACAAAAGTAATCTGTTCCCTGCCTTGTCACTGATACAATTAAGGGACTCCTGGGCTTTGCTGGGTTATTTCCTGACAATTTGGCAAATTGCAATTGGCAATGAGTTGTTTCATCCATGGATTGTCAGAATACCTATTGCGTGGGATTTTACAACTATTATGGAAAATATATGTTGTCGTTATTAGTCATTGTCACTTTGAGATGACATGGATGCATAGCGAAATGCAATTTGCTCCCAATTTGGCTTGGCTCTAAATTTAGACCAATGTAACACATGAATTATTAATAAATGTTTAAGGCTAAACCGTGCATGTCTCTTGCTGAAGTAGACATGCACACAGTGCTGTCGGTGAGACGCTGAGTGGTAATTAAGCGTTTCGTTTTATCAAGCAGAAAGGAAGCATCGGGAGCTGTGCCGAGGCCAGATAGATGGGTCGGCCCCTGGGCCTCATGTTCTCCACTGTGGTGTGTCCGGTTGGCACTTATCTTCTCCATGTGTGAGAGACACTAGCAGAGGGGATGGGATCGTAGTATGTAAGGGAGAGGCCTTGTGATAGAGGGGGGAGTGTGTGTGTGTGTGAGGTGAGTGATAAGACGAGGGGTGACGGGTTAAGGCACATGTATATGTAGTATAGTATATGTATGTACAGTGCATTCAGAAAGTATTCAGTCCCTTGACTTTTTCCACATTTTGTTACGTTACAGCCTTATTCCAAGGCAAAAACAGGTTTTTAGAAATATCAGTTATATAAGTATTCAGACCCTTTACTCAGTACTTTGTTGAAGCACGTTTGGCAGCATGCTTCAATGGGAGTTTCTCCCATTCCTCTCTGCGGATCCTCTCAAGCTATGTCAGGTTGGATGGGGAGCGTCGCTGCACAGCTATTTTCAGGTCTCTCCAGAGATGTTCGATCGGGTTCAAGTCCGGGCTCTGGCTGGGCCAGTCAAGAACATTCAGAGATTTTTCCCTGAAGCCACTCCTGCATTGTCTTGGCTGTGTGCTTAGGGTCGCTGTCCTGTTGGAAGGTGAGCACTCTGGAGCAGGTTTTCATAAGGATCTCTCTGTACTTTGCTCCATTCATCTTTCTCTCGATCCTGACTAGTCTCCCAGTCCCTGCCACTGAAAAACATCCCCATAGCATGATGCTGCCACCACTATGCTTCACAATAGGGATGGTGCCAGATTTCCTCCAGACGTGACTCTTGGCATTCAGGCCAAAGAATTCAATCTTGGTTTCATCAGACCAGAGAATCTTGTTTCTCATGGTATGAGAATCCTTTAGGTACCTTTTGGCGAACTCCAAGTAGGCTGTTGTGCCTTTTACCGAGGAGTGGCATACGTCTGGCACTCTACCGTAAAGGCCTTATTGGTGGAGTGCTGCAGAAATGGTTGTCCTTCTCCCATCTCCACAGAGGAACTCTGGAGCTCTGTCAAAGTGACCATCAGGTTCTTGGTCACTTCCCTGACCAAGGCCCTTCTCCCTTGATTGCTTAGTCTGGCCAGGCGGCCAGCTCTAGGAAGAGTCCTGGTGGTTCCAAACTTCCATTTAAGAATGACGGAGGCCACTGTGTTCTTGGGGACCTTCAATGCAGAAATCTTTTGGTAACCTTCCCCAGATCTGTGCCTCGACACAATCCTGTCTCGGAGCTCTACAGACAATTCCTTCTACCTCTTGACTTTTTGTTCTTTTTGTTCTGACATGCACTGTTAACTGTGGGACCTTTTATATAGACAGGTGTATGCCTTTCCAAATCCTGTCCAATCAATTGAATGTACCGCAGGTGGACTCCAAGTTGTAGAAACATCAAGGATGATCAATGGAAACAGGATGCACCTGAGCTCAATTATTGAGTCTCATAGCAAAGGGTTTGAATACTTATGTAAATACGATATTTCCATATATTTATTTTATACATTTGTTACTTTTTCTAAAGAACAGTTTTTGCTTTGTTATTATGGGGCATTGTGTGAAGATTGCTGAGGAACATTTTATATTTATCCATTTTAGAAAAAGTATTTCATAACAATGTGGAAAAAGGGCTCTGAATAGTTACCGAATGCACTGAAATTGTGTATGTCTAATGTCTATGTTATTGTTTTAAAATGTATGTAAATTGTAAAGTGTTTTTTTCTGTAATGTATTTTTCGTTATGTGTCAGACCCCAGGAGGTCTAGCTGTCGCCATTGGCGTCAGCTAACAAAAAATGTCTGTAAAAGAGTGGGAGTTGTTGAGCAGCTGACATGGGGGGGTCTGCAGGGAGGCGAGGACCCAACGGAGCACAAGGCACCCAGTGTCCTCAGCCTTCTCCAACTGGCTGCGGCTGTGTGTGAGTGTGTTTCAGGCGTGTGCACGAGCGGGTATGTAGCCTCAACCTTCCTGGTGTGGGTGTGTGTGCACGGCCTTTTCTGTTCCTCTTCTGATTTCATGCCACAAGTAGCTTAATTCCATCTTTATTGATGAAGTGTGTGTGTGGGTGCGCGCGCGCTTTTGTTAGAAGTCCCTGCCTGAGCTGTGGAGGATCGATGAGGCAGTGTCGCACACTCGGCTCTAATCATTCTCACTCTCTCTCTCCCTCTCACACACACACACGGCTGGGCTGGGCTGCCTGTGTGCTCTGGGAGTTGGCCTGCCTGCTGACAGTGCTAGATGGCAGGATTAAGTTGTTTCTATCTATCAGAGACGTTTCTATGCTCTGTGGTTCAGGTATGCCACGTGTAATGTATTATGTGTCTACCCTGCCAGAATGACTGAGGAGGGAGAGCAAAACAGGGCTGCCTGAATGTCTTTCCCAGGAGAGTGTGAAAGGGGCAGAAAGAAAGGAAATAGAGATCCCACCATAGAGGTCTATTAAAACTCACAGCAGGAGCCCATTGTGACAATGGATCGATACCGTACTGCTGCTACTTGCTGAGGAATTGGAACAACCTCTGTCAGTAACATCCATTTAGGTTGGCAACATTTTATGTAGGTTAGAATGTAACAGAACAGACACTGTGAATAGTCTTTCCTCTACCCATTCCCACTTACTTCCATTAACCCCTCTTCACTACCTAGCTAGCTCTTCTCTGCTGAATATTTGTGTAGTCTTTGTGGTGTTGTTTTCCTTGACCACTCTTCGTCCAGCTATGTGGTGACAGAACTGATGCAGAGTGACCTCCATAAGATCATCGTGTCACCTCAGCCCCTCAGCTCAGACCACGTCAAAGTGTTTCTCTATCAGATCCTCCGAGGTAAGACCTCTCCGACACGCTCACACACTCCCAGATCACATTGCAAACATTAAAACGTGATATTCACACACATATCAGTTTGAATCGTCATGATAAAAAACGGGGTGGGACCTTCACACAAGGAACTGAATCCTTCCCGGCATGTGTTTTGTCTGTAGGACTGAAGTACCTGCACTCAGCTGGCATCCTACATCGAGACATCAAACCTGGCAACCTCCTGGTCAACAGCAACTGTGTGCTTAAGGTCAATCTACTGTCCTCTACTATCTACTATCTGAATCCTCCTGTGATGACATGTATTACTCAACTGAGATCTAAACTATGATATTTATGAGGTCAACTTGGGGTTGGAATCTGCTCTGTGGAAGTACAGTATCTGAAATGCACACACACACACACACACACACACACACACACACACATTCCTGACTCCTGCTCTCACTTGCTGTCTGGCGCCCAGAGTCTCTGTAGCCTGTGTTACTGGGGGTCTGATGCCCCAGTGGGATTTCTACAATACATGATGCTGGGCTCCTGACACCTAAATCTTCATCCTGGGGTCTAGTAATGGAGGCCCTGCCTGGGCTTATTCTACCCTTAGCTCCCCCTCCTCCCTCACAGACAACTGGGAGGGGTGCTAGTCCACAGGTGGGGGAGAGAGAGCGAGAAAGTGAGGAGAGGGTGGAGGACAGTGATTCTCTGGCTGACTCTGGAGAACAGATTGTCTCTAGCAGACATTTACTAATTTAGTTCCTAATTCTAATTTCCCCAAAACCTTCCCTACACATTCTGGGCTATTTTCAGAAAACCCCATCCCTGCCTGCCTCTGTGAGGCTCCCTGCATATGATTGGGTGCTGTCTGCCCATGATATCGCTGTGTTCCTTCTCTACCAAGTCTGCCATTATTTTAGAGAGGCGGTCATTTAATTTCTGATAAATATCCCCTTCCAAAAATCTCCCTCAGCAGCATCAGCTACTCAAGCAGTTTGATTTAGTTGTGTACAAGCTGGTGGGGAGCAATCGTCTGGAGTAATGTGACCCGTAGCAGTGCGACACTAATGTGGCTCCCCAATCCTTCACTTCCTGTCATTCTGACCAGAATGTATATTTAGCTAACAGAGCAACAAAAATAAATTGAGAGGGGGGCGAGACAGAAGTGTGTTCCTGTAGGGACACCATAGAAGACGTTGGTAAATCAACTTCAGTGAGTGTTTTCATTGGAAAATATAATTAGTGATGTGCCATGCATTTCTGAAAAAGCTGCTCATCCCTTGAAGAGTTTGGGGGGAAAAGAGATGAGGGAACAAAGAAATTCGGAGCAGCTTGTTAGTCCGTTTATGAACAATCCAAGTATTCCTTTCTTTTGTGTCTTTAGACATATCAGACGATGTTCTCATTCAGTTATGTAACAATTGACGCAGAACAGTCACAGTAAGCTGCCAAATAATAAATGGTGTATCTTACAAGAAGCTGCATGCATCTGAACCTTGAGTTAGGTTGGGTTGGGAGGACTAGTCTATTTGAATATTGGTATTGATGGATGTATTAATGTGAACATGTTCTCTGCCTTCATCCCTCTCCAGATCTGTGACTTTGGGCTGGCGCGGGTGGAGGAGCTTGACGAGTCTCGTCACATGACTCAGGAGGTGGTGACCCAGTATTACCGTGCGCCAGAGATCCTCATGGGCAGCCACCATTACTCCAACGCCATCGACATTTGGTCTATAGGATGCATCTTCGCCGAGCTACTGGGCCGACGCATCCTGTTCCAGGCACAAAGCCCCATCCAGCAGGTAACCAATACTGTAAACACTGGGGACATGTTGATCTGACATGGAATACTTGCTGATCTAGTATTCAGTGCAGAGCATTTCTGGGCTTATTTTATAAGAAAAAAAGGTATTCGCTATCCTTAGTTGTGTTAGTCTGGAGACTTCACTGAGCACTTTCAGCTTGAGCAGAGCTTTCAGAGATCAAGTTTGTATTTGAAAACAGAACAGAGTTTCCTTGAATCTTTAGTGTCCGTGTCTCTCCAGACCTTGGGCTCTGGTCCTGCCTCATTTACATCCCTTTCAGAAATGACATGTTGCCTCCCGATTGGCACAGCGGTCTAAGGCACTGTTTTCGCATTGCTAGAGGCGTCACTACAGACCTGGGTTCGATCCCAGGCTGTGTCCCAGCCGACAGCGACCGGGAGACCCATGAGGAGGTGCAAAATTGGCCCAGTGTTGTTTGGGTTAGGGGAGGGTTTGGCCAGGGGGGCATTGCGCTCTAGCGACTTCTTGTGGTGGGCCAGGTGGGGTAAAAAAAACTAAAATACAGGTGACATGTGGGGAGGGGGGAGCTGGGGAGGGATGAATGCAGGGATGAATGCAGTTTTATGCAGTTTTATGTCTCAGCACACACTACTCCCTTTCACTTCTGATATCGACACAAATGGCTCATGTCTAAAATGACGTATTCATATAGGTTCACAATACACTGCAAAATTGTATTCTGGAGCAGTACGTCAGTAAACAAAATACATACAGTACAGCTCCCTGGAGTCATTTACTTAGCCTGCCTCTCTCAACTACTTTACCTTTACTGCATATGTGCCATAGCGTGTGTTTGCGTGAGTGCGTTCATGCATGCATGTCTCAAGTACAGTAACATATGCTGCATGGTGTTCTTCTGTGTTGAAGCTGGATCTGATCACGGACCTGCTGGGAACTCCCTCTCTGGAGGCCATGAGGACGGCGTGTGAGGGGGCCAGGGCCCACATCCTCAGAGGACCACACAAACAGGTAGGAACACAGATGAGCGGTGTATGTTTTCTGGAGCAGGACAGAAGATGAGTCTCCTGAGCAAGGTTTTCAGAAGTCCTACAAATTACAGGAGTCAGTGATGAATGGTCCTCTTGGACAGAAAGATGGTGTTTTGTTGAGGTTTTGTTCCACCTCTGTGTTTCATTGACTTTTGTATTGACTCTAGTTATTTAAAGAACATAGGTTTCACAACTTACTGAGAAAAGATCCAGCTGTTTGTGTGTGTGTTAGGGCTGACCCCAATTAGTCGACTGGTCGATTGTTTGGTTGATAGGCTGTTGTTCGACCAATATTTTGTTTGTCGAGCAGTAGCAACTGTATGTATGTATGCATGCATGTACGTACAGTTGAAGTCGGAAGTTTACATACACCTTAGCCAAATGCATTTAAACTCAGTTTTTCACAATTCCTGACATTTAATCCTAGTAAAAAATGTCTGTCTTAGGGCAGTTAGGATCACCACTTTATTTTAAGATTGTGAAATGTCAGAATAATAGTGATATCATTATTTATTTCAGCTTTTATTTCTTTCATCACATTCCAAGTGGGTCAGAAGTTTACAAAACACTGAATTAGTATTTGGTAGCATTGCCTTTAAATTGTGTAACTTGGGTCAAACATTTCGGGTAGCTTCCCACAATAAGTTGGGAGAATTTTGGCCCATTCCTCCTGACAGAGCTGGTGTAACCGAGTCAGACTTGTAGGCCTCCTTGCTCGCACACGCTTTTTCAGTTCTGCCCAGACATTTTCTACAGGATTGAGGTCAGGGCTTTGTTATGGCCACTCCAATACCTTGACTTTGTTGTCCTTAAGCCATTTTGCCACCACTTTGGAAGTATGCTTGGGGTCATTGTCCATTTGGAAGACCCATTTGCGACCAAGCTTTAGCTTCCTGACAAATGTCTTGAGATGTTGCTTCAATATATCCAATATATCCACCTAATTTTCCGTCCTCTATTTTGTAAAGTGCATCGGTCCCTCTTGCAGCAAAGCACCCCCACAACATGTTGCTGCCACCCCCGAGCTTCACGGTTGGGATAGTGTTTCCTCGGCTTGCAAGCCTCCCCCTTTTTCCTCCAAACATAACAAGGATCATTATGGCCAAACAGCTCTTTTTGTTTCATCAGACCAGCGGGCATTTCTTCAAAAAAGTATGATCTTTGTCCCCATGTGCAGTTGCAAGCCGTAGTCAGGCATTTTCATGGCGGATTTACAGCGGTGGCTTCTTCCTTGCTGAGCAGCCTTTCAGGATATGTCGGTATAGGAATTGTTTTACTGTGGATGTAGATACTTTGGTACCTCTTTCCTCCAGCATCTTGAAGGTCCTTTGCTGCTGTTCTGGGATTGATTTGCACTTTTCGCACCAAAGTACGTTCATCTCTAGGAGACAGAACACGTCTCCTTTCTGAGCGGTATGACACCTGCGTGGTCCCATGGTGTATATACTTGCGTACTATTGTTTGTACAGATGAACGTGGTACCTTCAGGCATTTGGAAATTGCTCCCAAGGATGAACCAGACTTGTAGAGGTCGACAATTTTTTTTCTGAGGTCTTGGCTGATTTCTTTTGATTTCCCCATGATGTCAAGCAAAGAGGCACTGAGTTTGAAGGTAGGCCTTGAAATACATCCACAAGTACACCTCCAATTGACTCAAATTATGTCAATTAGCCTATCAGAAGCTTCTAAAGGTATGACATAATTTTCTGGAATTTTTCAAGCTGTTTAAAGGCACAGTCAACTTAGTGTATGTAAACGTCTGACCCACTGGAATTGTGATACAGTGAATTATAAGATAAAAATCTGTCTGTAAACAATTGTGGAAAAATGAATTGTGTCATGCACAAAGTAGATGTCCTAACCGACTTGCCAAAACTATAGTTTGTTAACAAGAAATTTGTGCAGTGGTTGAAAAACGAGTTTTAATGACTCCAACCTAAGTGTTTGTAAACTCCAACTTCAACTATGTATGTGTGTGTATATATTTTTGTATATGTGTGTGTGTGTATATATATATATATATATATATATATATATATATATATATATATATATATATACACATATACATACACACACAGTGGGCAAAAAAGTATTTAGTCAGCCACCAATTGTGCAAGTTCTCCCACTTAAAAAGATGAGAGAGGCCTGTAATTTTTATCATAGGTACACTTCAACTATGACAGACAAAATGAGAGAAAAATTCCAGAAAATCACATTGTAGGATTTTTTATGAATTTATTTGCCAATTATGGTGGAAAATAAGTATTTGGTCACCTACAAACAAGCAAGATTTCTGGCTCTCACAGACCTGTAACTTCTTCTTTAAGAAGCTCCTCTGTCCTCCACTCGTTACCTGTATTAATGGTACCTGTTTGAACTTGTTATCAGTATAAAATACACCTGTCCACAACCTCAAACAGTCACACTCCAAACTCCACTATGGCCAAGACCAAAGAGCTGTCAAAGGACACCAGAAACGAAATTGTAGACCTGCACCAGGCTGGAAAGACTGAATCTGCAATAGATAGGCAGCTTGGTTTGAAGAAATCAACTGTGGGAGCATTTATTAGGAAATGGAAGACATACAAGACCACTGATAATCTCCCTCGATCTGGGGCTCCCTCGATCTGGGGCTCCACGCAAGATCTCACCCCATGGGGTCAAAATCACAAGAACGGTGAGCAAAAATCCCAGAACCACATGGGGGGACCTAGTGAATGACCTGTAGAGAGCTGGGACCAAAGTAACAAAGCCTACCATCAGTAACACACTATGCCGCCAGGGACTCAAATCCTGCAGTGCCAGACGTGTCCCCCTGATTATGATTTTTCAATACCGATACCAATTTTTTTACATTTATTTGTAATAATGATAATTACAACAATACTGAATGAACACTTATTTTAACTTAATATAATACATCAATAAAATCGAAGGTTGAAAGTCATGCGTCCTCCGATACACAACCCAACCAAGCCGCACTGCTTCTTAACACAGCGTGCATCCAACCCGGAAGTCAGCCGCTCCAATGTGTCGGAGGAAACACCCCGCACCTGGCAACCTTGGTTCGCGTGCACTGCGCCTGGCCCGCCACAGGATTCGCTGATGCGCGATGAGACAAGGATATCCCTACCGGCCAAACCCTCCCTAACCCGGACGACGCTATGCCAATTGTGCGCCGCCCCACGGACCTCCCGGTCGCGGCCGGTTACGACAGAGCCTGGGCACGAACCCAGAGTCTCTGGTGGCACAGCTGGCGCTGCAGTACAGCGCCCTTAACCACTGCGCGCTGGTGGTTCCTTTTAACATGAGTCTTCAATTTTCCCAGGTAAGAAGTTTTAGGTTGTAGTTATTATAGGAATTATAGGACTATTTGTCTCTATTCCATTTGTATTTCATTAACCTTTGACTTTTGGATGTTCTTATAGGCACTTTAGTATTGCCATTGTAACAGTATAGCTTCCGTCCCTCTCCTCGCTCCTACCTGGGCTCGAACCAGGAACACATCGACAACAGCCACCCTCGAAGCAGCAATACCCATGCAGAGCAATGGGAACAACCACTCCAAGTCTCAGAGCGAGTGACGTTTGAAACGCTATTAGCGCGCACCCCGCTAACTAGCTAGCCATTTCACTTCAGTTACACCAGCCTAATCTCTGGAGTTGATAGGCTTGAAGTCATAAACAGCTCAATGCTTGAAGCACAGCGAAGAGCTGCTGGCAAAACGCACGGAAGTGCTGTTTGAATGAATGCTTACGAGCCTGCTGGTGCCTACCACCGCTCAGTCAGGCTGCTCTATCAAATCATAGTCTTAATTGTAACATAACACACAGAAATACGAGCCTTAGGTCATTAATATGGTCGAATCCGGAAACTATCATCTCGAAAACAAGACGTTTATTCTTTCAGTGAAATACGGAACCGTTCCATATTTTATCTAACAGGTGGCATCCATAAGTCTAAATATTCCTGTTACATTGCACAACCTTCAATGTTATGTCATAATTATGTAAAATTCTGGCAAATTAGGTGGCCCAAACTGTTGCATATACACTGACTCTGTGTGTAATGAACGCAAGAGAAGTGACACAATTTCACCTGGTTAATTTTGCCTGCTAACCCGTCCAACGATTGTGCTTTTTTCGCAAATGCGCTTTTGTTAAATCACCCCCCAGCGTTGCATCGATTATATGCAACACACAACACGCCTGATAAACGAGTAATATCATCAACCATGTGTAGTTTTAACTAGTGATTATGATTGATTGATTGTTTTTTATAAGATAAGTTTAATGCTAGCTAGCAACTTACCTTGGCTTCTACTGCATTCGCGTAACAGGCAGGCTCCTCGCGGAGTGCAATGAGAGGCAGGTGGTTGTAGCGTTGGACTAGTTAACTGTAGGTTGCAAGATTGGATCCCCCGAGCTGACAAGGTAAAAATCTGTCGTTCTGCCCCTGAACAAGGCAGTTAACCCACAGTTCCTAGGCTTTGAAAATAAGAATGTGTTCTTGCCTAGTTAAATAAAATCGGCGCCCAAAAATACAGATTTCCGATTGTTATGAAAACTTGAAATCGGCCCTAATTAATCGGCCATTCCGATTAATCGGTCGACCTCTAGTATTGACTGACCTTCGTGTCTTAAAATAATGATGCTTATTTGAGCTGTTCTTGCCATAATATGGACTTGGTCTTTTACCAAATAAGGCTATCTTCTGTATACCAACCCTACCTTATCACAACACAACTTATGGGCTCAAATGCATTAAGAAGGAAAGAAATTCTACAAATTAACTTTTAACAAGGCACACCTTTTAATTAAATGAATGCATTCCAGGTAGGACTACCTCATAGTTACCGCTGTCATCAAAGCAAAGCGTGGCTACTTTGAAGAATCTAAAATCTATTTTGATTTGTTTAACACTTTTTTGGTTACTACATAATTCCATATGTGTTATTTCATAGTTTTGATGTCCACTATTATTCTACAATGAAGAAAATAGTCCATATTAAGAAAAACACTTGAATGAAAAGGTGTGTCCACACTTTTGGCTGGTACTGTATATATTTGTGCCCATCTCAGGGAACTAATCCATTGTGGAGACCTAGGCTAAAAGTACATTTTATATAATATTCTGTACGAGGATCAGGAGCTCAGGGGCTCCCGAGTGGCGCAGCAGTCTAAGGCACTGCAGGCTGTGTCACAACCGGCCGCGACCGGGAGACCCATAGGGCGTTGCACAATTGACCCAGCATCATCCGGGTTAGGGGAGGGTTTGGCTGGAGGGGGCTCATCGCGCTCTAGCGACTTCATGTGACGGGCCGGGCACCTGCAGGCTGACTCTTGTTGTCAGTTGAACAGTGTTTCCTCAGTCACATTGGTGTGGCTGGCTTCCGGGTTAAGCGGGCGGGTTTTAAGAAGCGCGGTTAGGCTGGACGCATGACTCGACCTTCGCCTCGGCCAAGCCTGTTGGGGAGTTGCAGAAATGAGACAAGATTGCAATTGGATATCACGAAATTGGGGAGAAAAAGGGGGCAAAATACACAAAAAATAATAATAACAATTAAAAGAGGAACACTAGCTCAAGCAGTAGAACATTTGAGGTGTCTGTACTCAGCTCTGGTGAGCTCCGGCCCAAGTCAAGCACTGCTTCTTATCCCTTTTGCAAGTAGCCTACAGCTGTGTCTGTCCCAAGCTCACTGGCGCGGGAAACTCTGAGGGCCCTGAATATTTTATCCAATGCTACAAGTTCGCTAGCGCAAGCTTCTGACTGGACCCAAGTTAATAGTTGATACAATGATTCAAGTTCATTGCAGACAAGCCAAGCTTAGCCAATGTTATTTATAGGATATTTATTTTTAGCAGGATATTTTCTACCTGCAGGCTGCAGTTTTGATTTGTTGGCTTTATGTAGGCTATTTTTACATAGTTGGCAATGGAAGTTACTTTTTAGGTTTGTATCATTTTCATTTAGATAGTATTTTGATTAACCACATGACAATGATTTTGAGATATGAAGACATTATTATAAATAAATGAAACTGTTCCACGAAAATCTGCATATGAAAACCATAACGGGCACGCAGATCAGTAGAAATTGTTAAATAAATTGCCATTCCACATGAGAAAGGCTGCCGACTCCCCGTGTAGCCTATTACCGGCAACTTCAGAAGAGCTATGGCAGAATCTGTGAAAGCCAGCAGGAGCGGGAGGAGAATGGTTGGGTCAGGTTCATTTTTCCCCCCTCTGGTTATCTAGAGATCTGGCTCTCTCTTGTGTCTTATTTCAACAGTCAGCTTAAAGTATCAGACAAGCTCAATGCGTATATAGTTGATTTTATTAAAACACATACGGTATATGGAAGAATACACGTTTAAACATTTCGACCAATCAATTGGTTGAAAGAACTGATTACTTTCAGTCACCAAGATTTGTCTTGTCGGGGACAGCCCAGGTGTGTGTGAGTGTGATCCTACAGTCCTCTGGTGCTCATGTCTTCATTACTAAGGCTTGACAGATTTGTGTAAGTGGGTCGGGTCTCTCTGAAAGGAATGACATAGCCAGTAACCAGCCAATGGTTGATTGGTATTGGGTGTGTGTTCTGTGCGTCTTCCATGTCTGATTTGGGCAGATGGTATCCTGCAGGGAACAGGAACTACAGAGCAAGCACTGTGGCTTTGCCCCCTGCCTCCCATCGACCCACACGCCAGGCCACTCTTATACCTCCTTGCCATCTCCCTACCCCGTGTTGTAGGGAGATGGCCCACCCCCACCATCACTGTAAGCAAACGCTGACATTTGGATGACCTTGTCACTCGACGCTCCCTCCCATGTGTGTGTCTCCTGCAGGCTAGGCAATGCGTGGAGCAGGATGTTTTAATCATTTCTATCGACTGACGTTTAGATTACAGACCTGGGGCCGGTAGGGACAGCATAGGGAGAGGGAGGGGTAGGGGAGTGATGGGGGATGTGGGTGTGTGGGTTGGAGGATGGTGGTGGGGTCCGAGCCAAAAGGGATCATGTTTCCTGCCACCAGTGCAGTCCCAGGACACATTGTGCCATCTTGCGGTTGAAGTTGGAGGGGGGGGGGGCTTGACGGTAGTCTGAAAAAGTGTATGACGCTCACAGAAATGCAGTGGTAGGAAATATATTAACATCTGGGGTTAATCTTACACCCCCACCAACCATGCTGGTCCTCTACTTGCAGGGTGGCTGTTCATCTGAACCCCCTCTCCCTGATTCTCACAATTCTATGTGTATTGCGATTTGATACTGTGTATTTATTATGATTTGATGTTGCAAAAATATTGCTCACCATATGTCTGCTGCAGAGTGACGAGAGAGTCATGAAAACAAATTGGCTCTCTGTTTAAAATAATATGGAGAACAAGCTTTGAGTTTTGGTGGAGGTACAGCAAACTAGCACAAAAATAATATTGTGATATTGTCAAAACAATATGATACAGTATATCATCAAAAATAATATCCTGTAATGTAACTATGGATTTTTTCCCCCCATTACTACCAACCATGCTCTACCTGCAGGGTGGCTGGCTGTTCAGTGGCTGATTTGCATCTTTCTGTGGATGATTATTCACAAGTTGACCTCATTCAGTACACAACATCTCTGTAAAAGCCCTGGTTTTAGCTGTTCCTTCAGGTGCAAGTTCAAAGCTTACAAGATGCAGCCAGAGGTCAACACACTCTTGGAGTTTTTGTGGAGAGTTTGGGGAGCTACGTATTCACGTAAGAGGACAGGCTCTTTGTGAAGATAAGAGAGGTGGAGAGAATGAAGCATCAGAGAGAGCCCCTGCCCTCTTCTCATCCTCCCCCCCCCCCCCCATTATTTTCCCTCTGGAGGAAGTGAAGGACCTGCGAGAGGAGGATGAGAGAGCAGAGGAGAGGGTGAGAGTTTGACCAAGGAGCTTTGAAGAGGGAAGAAGGGGTTCCTTTTTACGCAATGGGGGTCTGGGGTTTTGGAGCTTGGGAAGGAAGGATGGGGGGAAGAGAGAAGTGAAACATGGCAGGAGGAGGAGCGAGTGCCATTTTTAAAAACAAGGTTTTATGAGCTGCATCAGCAACGTCATTGCATCTGTTTGTTCTCCCAGACAGCGAGAACGTCCACAGAGAAGTACAGGCACTCGGGCTGGTTCTGCCTAACCTAATGTAGATTCCTCTCCTCTTCTTCTCACTAACCTAATGTAGATTCCTCCTCTTCTTCTCACTAACCTAATGTAGATTCCTCTCCTCTTCTTCTCACTAACCTAATGTAGATTCCTCCTCTTCTTCTCACTAACCTAATGTAGATTCATCCTCTTCTTCTCACTAACCTAATGTAGATTCCTCCTCTTCTTCTCACTAACCTAATGTAGATTCCTCTCCTCTTCTTCTCACTAACCTAATGTAGATTCCTCTACTCTTCTTCTCACTAACCTAATGTAGATTCCTCTACTCTTCTTCTCACTAACCTAATGTAGATTCCTCTCCTCTTCTTCTCACTAACCTAATGTAGATTCCTCTACTCTTCTTCTCACTAACCTAATGTAGATTCCTCCTCTTCTTCTCACTAACCTAATGTAGATTCCTCTCCTCTTCTTCTCACTAACCTAATGTAGATTCCTCTCCTCTTCTTCTCACTAACCTAATGTAGATTCCTCTCCTCTTCTTCTCACTAACCTAATGTAGATTCCTCTCCTCTTCTTCTCACTAACCTAATGTAGATTCCTCTCCTCTTCTTCTCACTAACCTAATGTAGATTCCTCTCCTCTTCTTCTCACTAACCTAATGTAGATTCCTCTCCTCTTCTTCTCACTAACCTAATGTAGATTCCTCTCCTCTTCTTCTCACTAACCTAATGTAGATTCCTCTCCTCTTCTTCTCACTAACCTAATGTAGATTCCTCCTCTTCTCACTAACCCAATGTAGATTCCTCTACTCTTCTTCTCACTAACCTAATGTAGATTCCTCTCCTCTTCTTCTCACTAACCTAATGTAGATTTCTCTCCTTCTCACTAACGTAATATAGAAATAAACTAATGTAGATTCCACTCCTTCCCACTAACCTAATGTAGATTTCTCTCCTTCTCACTAACGTAATATAGAAATAAACTAATGTAGATTCCTCTCCTTCCCACTAACCTAATGTAGAACTAACCTAATGTAGATTTCTCTCCTCTCCTTCTCACTAACCTAATGTAGAACTAACCTAATGTAGATTTCTCTCCTTCTCACTAACCTAATGTAGATTTCTCTCCTTCTCACTAACGTAATATAGAAATAAACTAATGTAGATTCCTCTCCTTCCCACTAACCTAATGTAGAACTAACCTAATGTAGATTTCTCTCCTCTCCTTCTCACTAACCTAATGTAGAACTAACCTAATGTAGATTTCTCTCCTTCTCACTAACCTAATGTAGATTTCTCTCCTTCTCACTAACGTAATATAGAAATAAACTAATGTAGATTCCTCTCCTTCCCACTAACCTAATGTAGAACTAACCTAATGTAGATTTCTCTCCTCTCCTTCTCACTAACCTAATGTAGAACTAACCTAATGTAGATTCCTCTCCTTCTCACTAACCTAATGCAGATTTCTCTCCTTCTCAATAACCTAATGTAGAACTAACCTAATGTAGATTTCTCTCCTGCTCACTAACCTAATGTAGAACTAACCTAATCTAGATTTCTGTCCTCTCCTTCCCACTAACCTAATATAGATTCCTCTCCTTCTCACTAACCTAATGCAGATTTCTCTCCTTCTCACTAACCTAATGTAGAACTAACCTAATGTAGATTTCTCTCCTTCTCACTAACCTAATGTAGAACTAACCTAATCTAGATTTCTGTCCTCTCCTTCCCACTAACCTAATGTAGAACTAAACTAATGTAGATTTCTGTCCTCTCCTTCTCACTAACCTAATGTAGAACTAACCTAATGTAGATTCCTCTCCTTCCCACTAACCTAATGTAGAACTAACCTAATGTAGATTTCTCTCCTCTCATTCTCACTAACCTAATGTAGATTTCTCTCCTCACTAACCTAATGTAGAACTAACCTAATGTAGATTCCTCTCCTCTCCTTCCTACTAACCTAATGTAGATTCCTCTCCTCTTCGTCTCACTAACCTAATGTAGATTTCTCTCCTTCTCACTAACCTAATGTAGATGTATCTCCTTCCCACTAACCTAATGTAGAACTAACCTAATGTAGACTCCTCTCCTCTTCTTCTCACTAACCTAATGTAGATTTCTCTCCTTCTCACTAGCCTGATGTAGAACTAACCAAATGTAGATTTCTCTCCTTCTCACTAACCTAATGTAGAACTAACCTAATGTAGATTCCTCTCCTCTTCTTCTCACTAATCTAATGGAGCTCCCTCTCCTCTCGTGTCCTCGCTGCTTCGCACTACTGTAATGGCGCTTCCTCTGCTTCGCACTACTGTAATAGCGCTTCCTCTCCTTCTCACTACTCTAATGGAGCTTCCTCTCCTTCTCACTACTCTAATGAAGCTTCCTCTCCTTCTCACTACTCTAATGGAGCTTCCTCTCCTTCTCACTACTCTAATGGAGCTTCCTCTCCTTCTCACTACTCTAATGGAGCTTCCTCTCCTTCTCACTACTCTAATGGAGCTTCCTCTCCTTCTCACTACTCTAATGGAGCTTCCTCTCCTCATTACTCCAATGAAGCTTCCTCTCCTCATTACTCTAATGGAGCTTCCTCTCCTCATTACTCTAATGGAGCTTCCTCTCCTCATTACTCTAATGGAGCTTCCTCTCCTCATTACTCTAATGGAGCTTCCTCTCCTCGTTACTCTAATGAAGCTTCCTCTCCTCGTTACTCTAATGGAGCTTCCTCTCCTCGTTACTCTAATGGAGCTTCCTCTCCTTCTCACTACTCTAATGGAGCTTCCTGTCCTCACCTGCTCTCTTTCATCTGTACTGGTGTGAGAGAACAGGACGGGCAAGCGCAAATTCCAGGTAGTCATCCACCATATCACTTCACCCCTACTCTGTTTTCAGAGCAAGCTGTAGATGAAGGAGAGAGGAGAAAAGAAGAGGACACCGCATTAGAGTCTTGGGATGCACCCTGAGTCATCCAGAAAAGGACTGCAATAACTGGTCCAGTCATATGAGATGTATAGAGAACTTGAAGGAATGCGGCCCTTAGATTCTTTAGTAGTGATTTGTTCTCGTATAGTCTAATGAAATAACCATGTTTTGAGGGGAAAATAGAACACACCAGGTTGCTAGCCCTCACCCACCCTGATATGGAGGCTCAGACAGGTCAATACCCCATGCCAAATGAGTTTAGAAATCAGAGAAGGGCTTGAAAGCTGCTAAGCACACCCTCGCCACACTCACGCATGCCCGCACACTGTGTATGTGTCACTCCCTCGCTTTCGCTCTCTCTCATGCAAACACGCACGCACACCCCCCCAACCACTCTGCTCTACCCTCGAACCACGGCAAAGCACAGTGAAGGGTTTTCTGCTGAAACAGGAAGCCTCACTGCCAGTCTGCTGTTACCTGAGCTGTCCATCTGGGAAGAGAAGTTACCAGAGGCTGCTACTCACACACTTCACTCTGCTGCTGGAGCACACACAACACACACACAATCCAAATAAACCCGCCTTCCCCTTTCTCCAAATCTTTGTACAGAACAGTCTGATATGGCGTTGACATGCTGGTTGGACCCTAGTCTCTGCCGGTTTGTTCAAGTGATTACCTACATCTTTATCGGCCCATCCCATTTTTCACGAGTCTCATCTCTTAGCTCCAGGAGTCTAGCTAGCTAGCGTTAGCAGCAGGTTTGCATGAGTAAACAGTGGAATCACATCCACTTGTCCACACCACCATACATCCCCAGGTGCAACTCTTCCTTTCACAGTGCCCTGCTGTAGCCTGGGAATGCTTTGTTGTTGAACGGCAGAGTGATGTACAACTTGTTTGTTGTGCTCTGGGCTGATTGATGGGGGCAGAGAGAGAGGGCAATGTTTGAGGGGAGGGTGTGGGAGAGGCAAGCAGCTTGCCCTGGCTGCCCCTGTTGTAAAATAGCACAGGTGGATGTGACAGCCTGGAGGTGTATTGGGTTATTGTCCTGTTGAATAACAAATGATAGTCCCACGAAGCCCAAACCAGATGGGATGGTGTATCGCTGCAGAATGCTGTGGTAGCCATGCTGGTTAAGTGTGCCTTGAATTATAAATAAATCATAGACAGTGTCACCAGCAAAGCACCCCCACAACATAACACCTCCTCCTCCATGCTTTACGGTGGGAAATACATGCAGAGATCATCCGTTCACCCACACCGCGTCTCACAAAGACACGGCGGTTGGAATCAAAAATCTCTAGAGACCAAAGGACAGATTTCCACCAGTCTAATGTCCATTGCTTGTGTTTCTTGGCCCAAGAAAGTCTCTTCTTATTAATCCTGTCCTTTAGTAGTGGAAAAGCTAAGCTAAACTTTGTTCAAACAAGGCAAACTCCGTTTCTATTCAATCCTCAGGTACCCTAAAATGTAAATAAACTATCATATTTCATATGGAAAGAAGTATGTTAAATAGAAATGTAAAATTAGCATGCGCACGTCCTCTTTGTCGCGTGCGAACAAACTGATTTTCCCCTGAGACTCTTTGTATAAAAACTCAAAATTCTTACTCGTTTTGGAAAAAACCAGCCTGAAACCTTGAACAAAGACTGTTGACATCTAGTGGAAGCCATAGGAATTGCAATCTGGGAGATAGAATTGCATAGGGCCCATAGCTTTCCATTATGTTTTGTTTTTCTTTGGATTTTCGCCTACCATATAAATTGTGCTATACTCATACATTATTTAAACATTTCTACAAACTTCAGAGTTTTTTCTATCCAATGCTACCAATTATATGCATATCCTGGCTTCTGGGCCTGAGTAACAGGCAGTTTACTTTGGGCACGTCAGTCATCCGAACTTCCGAATACTGCCCCCTAGCCTTAAGAAGATTTATAAAGAATCTCAAATATAAAATATATTTTGATTTGTTTAACACTTTTTTTGGTTACTACATGATTCCATATGTGTTATTTCATAGTTTGTATGGCTTTCATTTTATACTACAATGTAAAAAATAGTAAAAGTAAAGAAAAACCCTTGAGTAAGTAGGTGTTCTAAAACTTTTGACCGGTAGTGTGTCTTCATACTGTACTGTCTTTGGGCATAGTGTGTGGTGTTTGTGTGTTGGGGGGATTGAGGAGAAGATAGAATGCAGGGGGGGTAGGGGTCACATGAGTTTCACCATACAGGAAGCTCATCTGTGTCGCGCTGAGTAAAGTCCCTAGTGCTAAGGCTAGAAAAGAGAGCAGAGCTAAACCAACCTGGAGCCTCTTTCTCTCTTTTCTCATAAATCAGAAAGGGAACGCTGGCTTACTGTTCGATGTGCAGGTGTCCACATACTTTTGGTCATGTAGTGTATCATGTAAGTAGATAGACAGATGCATCTATATCTCTATGTTGTCTTTAAAAAGAGCCTTTGTTTCCTCTCAGACAGTCTCTTCCTTTACAGTGTTTGTCACAGTGTGAGTTTCTGAGTGATGTCTAGTCTGAAACAACGCCATGGATATTACATCACCAATCAGTGTCTTTTCCTGAGTCATTGTTTGTTTCATTTTGTGGTGCCCCAGGCGGCATCATGGGGCCAGGACAGGGAGTGGGACAGGGGTCCAGTCCAGTCCAGCCTCACCTCCCTCTCTCTCCTGCCCTCCTCCCCCTCTGCTCCCCTCTCCTCTGCTCTGCTCCCCCTCTCCTCTGCTCTGCTCCCCCTCTCCTCTGCTCTGCTCCCCCTCTCCTCTCCTCTGCTCCCCCTCTCCTCTCCTCCCCCTCTCCTCTGCTCCCCCTCTCCTCTGCTCTGCTCCCCCTCTCCTCTGCTCTGCTCTGCTCCCCCTCTCCTCTGCTCTGCTCCCCCTCTCCTCTGCTCTGCTCCCCCTCTCCTCTGCTCTGCTCCCCCTCACCTCTGCTCTCCTCCCCCTCTGCTCTGCACCCCCTCTCCTCTGCTCTTCTCCCCCTCACCTCTGCTCTCCTCCCCCTCACCTTATCTTCTCCTTCACCTCTCCTCTGCTTCCCCTCTCCTCACCTCTCCTCTGCTTCCCCTCTCCTCACCTTATCTTCTCCTTCACCTCTCCTCCTCCCCCTCTCCTCCCCCTCTCCTCACCTTATCTTCTCCTTCACCTCTCCTCCTCCCCCTCTCATCTCCTCCTCCTCTCCTCCCCCTCTCCTGAAACACATCGGAGAGAGAAGTGTGTGTTGTAACAGAAAGTAATCTCCTGGAGAGTGTGAATCACCAGTTGGGGCTTGCACCTGCAAAACCTAAACAGGGAAAACAGGTGATTACCAATGGACTTTTTCAATCAACTTTGTTGAGTTTGAACGAGAGAGAGAGAGAGAGACAGAGAGATGGGGCAGGAAAGATAATTAGAGTGTAAAAATAACTTTTGGGCCCACCTACTCTTAGAGATAAGCACACAGCGGGGCAATCATTTGAAGGATCCCTTTTGCGGCAGCGTGGAAGACCATTGGAGGTGAAGGAGAGATATGTAAAATCGTTGGCTGTGGTTGGCTTTGATGCCACAGATAAGATCTACTGTAGGACTCAATTCAATTGAAGCCACATTGCAATATGTATGCAGTAGCCCTTGACTGCTGTACAAAAACTGTACTACCATCGACACTGCCTTCACAGGTAGATGCTTCTTCTGAATGTCAAAAATGTCATGTTGAATGTGATATCATCATCCAAGCTGTTTTCACAATTTGTTTAATCCTCATGTAATAAAAACAAGGCCAGCATTGAAATAGCTTTATTTGGTTAAATTGACTGTGCGTGTAACTATTTGACTGACTGTATGTCATTTCCTGTCTCTGCAGCCATCCCTTCCTGTCCTGTACACCCTGTCCAGCCAGGCTACCCACGAAGCTGTTCACCTCCTGTGCAGGATGCTTGTATTCGATCCGGTGAGTAGTGTTTGTGTATGTTTTTGTGTTGTCATGTTTAGCTGTACTTGTGAGGACCAGAAACCTCCACAAGAATAGTAAACAAACAGAAATGTGACCTACTTGGGGACATTTTGTTAGTCCCCACAAGGAAAAAGGCTATTTCTAGGGGGGTTAGTAGTTAGGTTTAGGGTTAAGGTTAGGTTTTGGGGTTAGGGAAAATTGGATTTTGAATGGGAATCAATTGTGTGTCCCGACAAGCTTTGGTAAACGAGAGAGAGAGTGTGTGCCTGCCTGCCTGCCTGCCTGCCTGCCTGCCTGCCTGTCTGCCTGTCTGCCTGTCTGCCTGCCTGTTGGGAAACAGATCATTATACTCCACAGTAATAGGATGCCATTTCTGCCTAACCAAAGAAAAGAAACAAAAATAATATCCTCATTACAAGTAATGGTTCAAAGGCTAAATGACCTGCAGATTGGACACCATATCTAGTGATGTAAAAAAGACTACTCAAGAGTTTTGGCTCCTGCTTCCAGACGGAAGCAGCTTTTTGGCTTTCTGTCTAAATAACATATCTTATTTTCCTAAAACGTGCAAGTATACCTTATGGTACGAAGACAGTTTTTGCATCATTTCTGGACAGTCAACTACATCCTGAACAAATGGAACGTGTGGAAGGTGCTGGTAACCCTAAACACCACTGTCACTGACTAATCAACAATCCAGCTTTCGATTGAACGACGTTTGCTTCAATGGCAGGCTTTCACCTCTGGCCAGTGGCCAATCCAGAAAGATGAACAGCTAGAGTGTAAGACTGTTCCCCCAGTGCATATGTCTCCAAGTCCAACCCCTAAAGTGCACTGCCTTGACCCTACTGCCCTGCAACAATATCCTCCTATCATGAGTTAGGTTGACGAGTTGACGGTTATTCACTGTCTTATTCAACAAAGGGAGGTTGATTAACTATGCCATCTTCTCTCCCCGACCCACACGTTTACTTATTCATACACTTAGGAGATGATTAAAACCAAACGTGTGTGTGTGTGTGTGTGTGTGTGTGTGTGTGTGTGTGTGTGTGTGTGTGTGTGTGTGTGTGTGTGTGTGTGTGTGTGTGTGTGTGTGCGTGCGCAGAAACCCAACTAGGATCTAGCGTTGACAGAACACAGGCGGTTGTGTTTATTGGCATCTCCTGACTGACTGAGGAAATAAGATGTGTGCTGTAATGATTCTGACGCTCTGTCACTAACAGATTAGGAGGAATCTGACATATGGTAATGATGGTGGACAAATGCATTGAGTTATTGAGGCCTACTGTATACAGGGTTGTCTCATTGAGATCTGTAATGTGGAAATAAGCCAACCTTTCTTTTCGGGTGTCTTCTTCCAGACCAGAGGGCAGTATTTCTCCCCCCTCGTTTCAATCTGGCACATCTAAGTGGGATATTGCTGACTAGTCAGATGGTTATTCAGTTGAGGCTGATTTGGTTTGATTCCAAGGTCTAGTTTTAATGTGGGGTGTCCTCGAAAGAGAAGAGAATGTGCAGTAGACTGCTGTTTGAGAGCCAGCAAATGCTTTATCAAACAGACCATTTGATTTGGAGGGATTTCATAGTCCTGTATGTATACATCAGTGTGTGTGTAGTCTGTATACATCAGTGTGTGTGTAGTCTGTATACATCAGTGTGTGTGTAGTCTGTATACATCAGTGTGTGTGTAGTCTGTATACATCAGTGTGTGTGTAGTCTGTATACATCAGTGTGTGTGTGTGTAGTCTGTATACATCAGTGTGTGTGTGTGTAGTCTGTATACATCAGTGTGTGTGTGTGTAGTCTGTATACATCAGTGTGTGTGTGTGTGTGTAGTCTGTATACATCATTGTGTGTGTGTGTAGTCTGTGTACATCAGTGTGTGTGTAGTCTGTATACATCAGTGTGTGTGTGTAGTCTGTATACATCAGTGTGTGTGTGTAGTCTGTATACATCAGTGTGTGTGTGTAGTCTGTATACATCAGTGTGTGTGTAGTCTGTGTACATCAGTGTGTGTGTGTAGTCTGTGTACATCAGTGTGTGTGTAGTCTGTGTACATCAGTGTGTGTGTGTAGTCTGTGTACATCAGTGTGTGTGTGTGTGTAGTCTGTGTACATCAGTGTGTGTGTGTGTGTAGTCTGTGTACATCAGTGTGTGTGTAGTCTGTGTACATCAGTGTGTGTGTAGTCTGTGTACATCAGTGTGTGTGTGTGTGTAGTCTGTATACATCAGTGTGTGTAGTCTGTAGTCTGTATACATCAGTGTGTGTAGTCTGTATACATCAGTGTGTGTGTGTGTGTGTGTAGTCTGTATACATCAGTGTGTGTGTGTGTAGTCTGTATACATCAGTGTGTGTGTGTGTGTGTGTGTAGTCTGTATACATCAGTGTGTGTGTGTGTGTGTGTGTGTGTAGTCTGTATACATCAGTGTGTGTGTGTAGTCTGTATACATCAGTGTGTGTGTGTAGTCTGTATACATCAGTGTGTGTGTGTGTAGTCTGTATACATCAGTGTGTGTGTGTGTGTGTGTGTGTAGTCTGTATACATCAGTGTGTGTGTGTAGTCTGTATACATCAGTGTGTGTGTGTGTAGTCTGTATACATCAGTGTGTGTGTGTGTAGTCTGTATACATCAGTGTGTGTGTGTGTAGTCTGTATACATCAGTGTGTGTGTGTGTAGTCTGTATACATCAGTGTGTGTGTGTGTAGTCTGTATACATCAGTGTGTGTGTGTGTAGTCTGTATACATCAGTGTGTGTGTGTGTGTAGTCTGTATACATCAGTGTGTGTGTGTGTGTGTGTGTGTGTGTGTGTAGTCTGTATACAGCAGTGTGTAGTCTGTATACATCAGTGTGTGTGTGTGTGTAGTCTGTATACATCAGTGTGTGTGTGTGTGTGTAGTCTGTATACATCAGTGTGTGTGTGTGTGTGTGTGTAGTCTGTATACATCAGTGTGTGTGTGTGTGTGTGTGTAGTCTGTATACATCAGTGTGTGTGTGTGTGTAGTCTGTATACATCAGTGTGTGTGTGTGTGTGTGTGTGTGTGTGTGTAGTCTGTATACATCAGTGTGTGTGTGTGTAGTCTGTATACATCAGTGTGTGTGTGTGTGTAGTCTGTATACATCAGTGTGTGTGTGTGTGTGTGTGTGTGTGTGTGTGTGTGTGTAGTCTGTATACATCAGTGTGTGTGTGTGTGTGTGTAGTCTGTATACATCAGTGTGTGTGTGTGTGTGTGTGTAGTCTGTATACATCAGTGTGTGTGTGTAGTCTTTATACATCAGTGTGTGTGTGTGTGTGTGTAGTCTGTATACATCTGTGTGTGTGTGTGTGTGTGTGTGTGTGTGTGTGTGTGTGTGTGTAGTCTGTATACATCAGTGTGTGTGTGTAGTCTGTATACATCAGTGTGTGTGTGTGTAGTCTGTATACATCAGTGTGTGTGTGTAGTCTGTATACATCAGTGTGTGTGTGTGTGTGTAGTCTGTATACATCAGTGTGTGTGTGTGTGTGTAGTCTGTATACATCAGTGTGTGTGTGTAGTCTGTATACATCTGTGTGTGTGTGTGTGTGTGTGTGTGTGTGTGTGTGTGTGTGTGTGTAGTCTGTATACATCAGTGTGTGTGTGTAGTCTGTATACATCAGTGTGTGTGTGTGTGTAGTCTGTATACATCAGTGTGTGTTTGGCCCTCCCCCAGTCTAAACGGATCTCAGCGAAGGATGCCCTGGCCCATCCCTACCTGGATGAGGGCAGACTGAGGTACCACACCTGTATGTGTAAGTGCTGCTACACCACCTCCTCTGGTCGCGTCTACACCAGCGAATTCGAGCCCGTCACCAACCCCAAGTTCGACGATGGCTTCGAGAAGAATCTGACCTCCGTCAGACAGGTCAAAGGTGAGTCTGTCGACCAACCAGCAGAGTTGTACTATGGGAATTAGCACTTTCAAGTTTTGTTGTTTTGATTGTTTTATCCTCTGTTTTAGGCCTATCTATCTCATCCGTTTTTATCCCCTTCATGTTACTGGGTTCTGTTTTTCCACTGAGTTTGCAAAGAGAGGCAGCTTTAGCTAAAGCTAATTAGTTTCAATGGGTGATAGATAGACATCCATCCATTGCGTACATGGTGAAAGTCTTAACCTAATATTGTGATTATTGTGAAACCGGCAGCTTTACAGACGCCTGAGGTCCTAATTGAATCCAATCAACCCTGAGACCATGTGTAGATCATGCCTCTGTGTGTTAAGGCGTTTGCGTGCTTCCCAGACGAAACCGTTCAGAAGGGTTCGTGCATATATTATGATGACATTTTGTGATTTTTTTTTGTTAGTTTAGACTTCATGAAGGATTTTTTCAGCTGTTCAGGCACCACATTGTTTTTCTCGAAAGTAGCCGAAGTCTACGCCCCTTCGTTGGTGATTGGTCAATAGTAGGGATTCTTCAATAAAGTCGATTCTTCAATGAGACGACTCGTTTCATGCAAATTTTTTTCTTTGAGAAATACTGCACCAAACATTTAGTTAGATGTAAAATTACACGACTAAGTTCTCCTCTGCAAAAAGTCAACATTTATGACAGATTTCTTGAGTTATCTTGTACTGAACAAAAAGATAAACACAACATGTAAAGTGTTGGTCTCATGTTTCATGAGCTGATCCCAGAAATCTTCCATACGAAAAGCTTATTTCTCTCAAATGTTATGCAAAAATGTGTTTACATCCCTGTTAGTGAACATTTCTCCTTTGCCAAGATAATCCATACACCTGACAGGTGTGGCATATCAAGAAGCTGTTTAAATAGCATGATCATTACATAGGGGGAGACCCAGATCAGTGGTGGCCTGTTCTGTCAGCAGGTATTAGTGATGCTGTCTTCTAAAAGCAGGCTTACTCTGGTCGAGGGTCGAAAAAACCTGGCCTTTCTCCCTAATTTTCTCTTCCTCCTCCTTTTCCCCACCCCCTTCTCTTCCCTCCCTCCTACTCCTCTTCCTCCCCACCCCCATTCTTCTCCACCCCCTCACCCCCCATCCCTCAATCCACTTGCCCCTTATTTCCACTGAGAGATTAGCCATTCTGCCTGGTGGTAGGCTAACTGGTGGCCAGCTCCAAGCTGTTGACAAACTGCTGCACTGGACTCTAGTGCACCACTTTAGTTGCTAGCCTTTAGAGGCCTTTGATGTGTGCACATGTACTGTACACACAAATGTGCATGCTCATACTGGTAAAAATGATTGAAATGTTATGATTTGTCGTCAATTGTGTAATGCAATCACAGTTTCCTCCTCTGCAGTAAATGACAGATGGCTGGAGTTTGCAGGAATGTGATGAATGACAAAGCATAGCTCAATACATCTGATACCTTAGTGCAGATGCCAGATATCCTGGAGTAGGCCTGTGACAAAACAAAGGAAAATGAATAGCATTTTACTTTTACTTCAGATATTGTACTCTCTGGTACTTATTTCAACTATTTACTTCGTACTAAGTGGTATCTACACAACAAAGCTTGTTTTAATGAACCTCAATGAAGTAAAATAATCAGATCATTATAATGCAACTACCATTTTGCCACTCGATTTCTAAACACAGTTGTATTTAGAAATCGCCCTGGCCCCGTGCTACAGTCAAAGTTTACATATACTTAGGTTGGAGTCATTAAAACTCGTTTTTCAACCACTCCACAAATTTCTTGTTAACAAAATATAGTTTTGGTAAGTCGGTTAGGACATCTACTTTGTGCATGTCAAGTCATTTTTCCAACAATTGTTTACAGACAGATTATTTAACTTATCATTCACTGTATCACAATTCCAGTGGGTCAGAAGTTTACATACACTATGTTGACTGTGCCTTTATACAGCGTGGAAAATTCCAGAAAATTATGTCATGGCTTTAGAAGCTTCTGAGAGGCTAATTGACATCATTTGAGTAAATTGGAGGTGTACCTGTGGATGTATTTCAAGGCCTCCCTTCAAACTCAGTGCCTCTTTGCTTGACATCATGGGAAAATCAGAAGAAATCAGCCAACACCTCAGAAAAAAATTGTAGACCTCCACAAGTCTGGTTCATCCTTGGGAGCAATTTCCAAACGCCTGAAGGTACCACGTTCATCTGTACACACCATGGGACCATGCAGCCGTCATACTGCTCAGGAAGGAGACGAGTTCTGTCTCCTAGAGATGAACGTAGCATGGTGCGAAAAGTGCAAATCAATCCCAGAACAACAGCAAAGGACCTTGTGAAGATGCTGGAGGAAACAGGTAGAAAAGTATCTATATCCACAGTAAAAACAAGTCCTATATCGACATAACCTGAAAGGCCACTCAGCAAAGAAGAAGCCACTGCTCCAAAACCGCCATTAAAAATGCCAGACTACGGTTTGCAACTGCACATGGGGACAAAGATCGTACTTTTTGGAGAAATGTCCTCTGGTCTGATGAAACAGACATTGAACTGTTTGGCCATAATAACCATCGTTATGTTTGGAGGAAAAAGGGGGAGGCTTGCAAGCCGAAGAACACCATCCCAACCATGAAGCACGGGGGTGGCAGCATCATGTTGTGGGGGTGCTTTGCTGCAGGAGGGAATGGTGCACTTCACAAAATAGATGACATCATGGAAAGAAAATTCTTGATATATTGAAGCAACATCTGAAGACATCAGTCAGGAAGTAAAGCTTGGTCGCAAATGGGTCTTCCAAATGGACAATGACCCCAAGCATTTTTCCAAAGTTGTGGCAAAATGGCTTAAGGACAACAAAGTCAAGGTATTGGAGTTGCCATCACAAAGCCCTGACCTCAATTCTACAGAACATTTGTGGGCAGAACTGACAAAGCGTGTGCGAGCAAGGAGGCCTACAAACTTGACTCGGTTACACCAGCTTTGTCAGGAGGAATGGGCTAAAATTCACCTAACTTATTGTGGGAAGCTTGTGGAAGGCTAACCGAAACGTTTGACCCAAGTTAAACCATTTAAAGGCAATGCTACCAAATACTAATTGAGTGTATGTAAACTTCTGACCCACTGTGAATGTGGTGAAAGAAATAAATGCTGAAATAAATAATTCTCTCTACTATTTCACATTCTTAAAATAAAGTGGTGATCCTAACTGACCTAAGACAGGGAATTTTTACTTGGATTAAATGTCAGGAATTGTGAAAAACGGAGTTTAAATGTATTTGGCTAAGGTGTATGTAAACTTCTGACTTCAACTGTACATACCATGTGTTTATAAGTGAAAATCCACACTTCAAAATAGCTCTTTACCAAATTAAAACAAGCCCTAAATACTGTATAACACAGTAAGTTAGCCCCGGTTAAAAGGCTTACTTTGAAACTGTAAAGAATGTGTTCTGTCCATCTCCCTGAGTCTGACTCTATCTCTGTCTTTAACAGAGATCATTCACCAGTTCATCCTGGAACAGCAGAAGGGGAACAGAGTGCCGCTCTGCATCAACCCCCAGTCAGCCGCTTTCAAAAGCTTTATCAGGTAAGACTAGAAGCCTTTGCCGGTGGATACCACCAGATTCTTAATTGTTTGGATTTTTGTACTTAATCTACAGTAGTTTGAAAGCTAGCCACTTCTTAGAAACTTGATAGCTTGTTAGATGACATTGACCCTACTTGACCTGGTCCTGTGAGCATGTACGCTTACCTTCCCTTACCATAATCTACCTGCCACACCTTGATACCTGTGTCCTTCTGTGTCACAATGAGAACAGTAACAGTCCATTGCATTGGCCAGCTTTCCTCACTGTCAACCAATAAAAGTCTCTTTCTCCTTGTAGTTTGTTATTACCGGCCTAAAACATCTGATTTGGGAGTTTTCCTCCTTCCTCCAGCCTGCCAGCCAACATGCTGAGAGTTATTGTGAAGGATTTGGTGCAATAGTTAATAGCTTTTTCTGCAGGTCCTCTGCAGTAGATGCATACTGCTCATTAAACAGAAAGTGGTGGTGCGGCAGTGCCAGTGACTGACCATATCTTTCCATCTCTCCCTGTCCCCTCATCTATTTCTGTCTCCTCTTTTGTTCTTTCTTTCACTCATCTCCCTCAATGTTTCTCTCTCTCCCCCGTCTCTCCCTGACAGTTCCACTGTGGCCCAGCCCTCTGAGATGCCCCCGTCCCCCCTGGTGTGGGAATAGCTGCTGTCTGTGCCACGATCCGGCCCCGCGCTGGACTACTGAGGACAACAAGAAGAAACCCCAACCTGTGTAGCATTTCACTGGAGTCTAGGACTAGCAATGTCCACTGTGTGTATACTGTAATACTAACTATGAAGTTTTAAAATGAACCCAACCAACCACTGCTGACTGGGTTATGGAGGGACTTTTACAGTGTGCTATGTATGCAAGTGTCTGCCCACACTGCTCTGTAGATGCAAAGCCACAAATGGATGCACACACACGTGTGCATTGTGCAGAGCTGGTATAAGGGCCAACCTCGTGGGCTTGAAAGTGTGTGTGTAAAGCCAGGGATGAGACAGTATGCTGCAGAGAGTCCTCGTAGTCTCTGCCTGCAGTCCCAGAGGGCAACGTACAGCTCCCGTCCACTTCCATACATACATAGTCATCACTTATTTATTAAAGGAGGGAGACGCGTTCTGGAAAGGGTGTTCTTTTTATATATAGCACAGGATTTAAGACACTCCCTGCTCATGCTAGTTAACCCCCCTCCCTCAGAAATCATAACGTTCAATTAGAGATGATGCTTTCTATTTATTTGTGGTGTACTGTTAAACAGTTTAGTCAGAGGGTTTCATTGTTTGTTTTGTCCCCCAAAAAAATCCTGCTAATATTGCTGTTTGTTCTATGCCTGCTGTCCCCCGGGTTAGAAGTTAGTATTTGTGAAGAGATGTGTGCTCTGCATGCCACTTGGTTGCGATACATATGGCGAGAACCCCTCACCCGGCACACATACTCGCATGACTAACCCAAATATGGGCATGTGGAAGTATGGTGCTGTGTCAGTATTAGCTGGGTAAAATGTGGTAGCCCTGGAATGTGGTTGCATCAAAGAATAGACTATTAGTGGGAAAGAAGCGCCACTGAGAGCTGAAGAGATCCTCCGCTCTGGGTACAGTAACATGACGGGGGACAGAGAGAAAGTAGTTTAGGGTACATATTGACATTGTGGTATTCAGCACAGATTTTGTGCTACAGGAACAAGAAGGCCATGTTGGGGTGCTACTTGGTCGTTGCGTTTTCTCTCTGGAGACTCTGAGAGACCGAATTCAATTAATCTGCTGTTGAACGTCCTGTACCATATGAACAGGCATGTTAAGAGTGTAAGGGATACAGATATTCACTGGTTCCCCTGCCATGTCTTCTGAATATATAGTCCCTCCATACACTGCATGTCCATGTTCTGTCAATACATACCTAGTTAAAGACAGACAAGCGAAATCATACGAAGATCAGCCAAACCAAAATCATTTAATTATTCTGAAGAGAAAGTGAAACCAAGATTTGTTTTAATATGGATGTTTGATGATACGGGGATGCTGCCATTTCTGGAAGATGCTGATTTATTCCATAGGGTCCCAACAAGTGGGGTGTGTGCGTGTTGCTTATGCGTGTGTCCTGTCACGTGCAAATGAATATGTTTAACTAACTACAGTGACTTTCTTTGGTGAGGGGGTGTCACCTTATCAAGGGAATGGTGTCAAAGAGATAGCTATTCCCATCAATTAATAAGGTCAATTAATAATTTAGCCAGTAATATCAGGTCTACTTTAAGCCTCACTCCCCATAGCGATGTTTCATGTCACCTACACAATAAAATACACTTGCAGAAGAAAACTATTTCATATATTTTCAGATGATTATTTTCTATTTATTTCAGTCAATGGAATATGATATGTCAATAGGTGAACAACAAATGGATTTCAAACTAAATCTACAATGGAGGAAAAATATAAATAAATAAACTCAAAACAATACTGCTGTATAGGTGTATTAGCCTGCACATTTTTAGGGCTGTGCATTTTATTTTATTTTTGAGACTTTTTGAGACTATAAATGTATATATTTTATTTGGCCTTTTTTTATGTTTTCCCCTGTACACGAGCGTGTAGAAGACATAAATAATCCCCCAAAAAATGATTGAGAAAACAAATGAAAAAACACATAACCAATTATGTTAATTGTGTCTTGTGTGTACTGCAGAGCTGTGGCTATATTGAAGTACAAGGCTTTTTTCTTATTATTATTTCTACCTTAGAGAAACACTTTACTATTGTGTGTATATGTATATAAAGAATTACAATGTTGCTCTCTACCTCTTGAGCTCTATTACTTGGTTTGTTTACCTCCACAAATGTATCATTTCATGTGTAGAATTAAAAATAAAACTTGAATGTCCCTTACAGCTTTTATATATATATATATATACAGTGCCTTGCGAAAGTATTCGGCCCCCTTGAACTTTGCGACCTTTTGCCACATTTCAGGCTTCAAACATAAAGATATAAAACTGTATTTTTTTGTGAAGAATCAACAACAAGTGGGACACAATCATGAAGTGGAACGACATTTATTGGATATTTCAAACTTTTTTAACAAATCAAAAACTGAAAAATTGGGCGTGCAAAATTATTCAGCCCCCTTAAGTTAATACTTTGTAGCGCCACCTTTTGCTGCGATTACAGCTGTAAGTCGCTTGGGGTATGTCTCTGTCAGTTTTGCACATCGAGAGACTGACATTTTTTCCCATTCCTCCTTGCAAAACAGCTCGAGCTCAGTGAGGTTGGATGGAGAGCATTTGTGAACAGCAGTTTTCAGTTCTTTCCACAGATTCTCGATTGGATTCAGGTCTGGACTTTGACTTGGCCATTCTAACACCTGGACATGTTTATTTTTGAACCATTCCATTGTAGATTTTGCTTTATGTTTTGGATCATTTTCTTGTTTGAAGACAAATCTCCGTCCCAGTCTCAGGTCTTTTGCAGACTCCATCAGGTTTTCTTCCAGAATGGTCCTGTATTTGGCTCCATCCATCTTCCCATCAATTTTAACCATCTTCCCTGTCCCTGCTGAAGAAAAGCAGGCCCAAACCATGATGTTGCCACCACCATGTTGCCACCACCACAGTGGGGATGGTGTGTTCAGCTGTGTTGCTTTTACGCCAAACATAACGTTTTGCATTGTTGCCAAAAAGTTCAATTTTGGTTTCATCTGACCAGAGCACCTTCTTCCACATGTTTGGTGTGTCTCCCAGGTGGCTTGTGGCAAACTTTAAACAACACTTTTTATGGATATCTTTAAGAAATGGCTTTCTTCTTGCCACTCTTCCATAAAGGCCAGATTTGTGCAATATACGACTGATTGTTGTCCTATGGACAGAGTCTCCCACCTCAGCTGTAGATCTCTGCAGTTCATCCAGAGTGATCATGGGCCTCTTGGCTGCATCTCTGATCAGTCTTCTCCTTGTATGAGCTGAAAGTTTAGAGGGACGGCCAGGTCTTGGTAGATGTGCAGTGGTCTGATACTCCTTCCATTTCAATATTATCGCTTGCACAGTGCTCCTTGGGATGTTTAAAGCTTGGGAAATCTTTTTGTATCCAAATCCGGCTTTAAACTTCTTCACAACAGTATCTCGGACCTGCCTGGTGTGTTCCTTGTTCTTCATGATGCTCTCTGCGCTTTTAACGGACCTCTGAGACTATCACAGTGCAGGTGCATTTATACGGAGACTTGATTACACACAGGTGGATTGTATTTATCATCATTAGTCATTTAGGTCAACATTGGATCATTCAGAGATCCTCACTGAACTTCTGGAGAGAGTTTGCTGCACTGAAAGTAAAGGGGCTGAATAATTTTGCACGCCCAATTTTTCAGTTTTTGATTTGTTAAAAAAGTTTGAAATATCCAATAAATGTCGTTCCACTTCATGATTGTGTCCCACTTGTTGTTGATTCTTCACAAAAAAATATGGTTTTATATCTTTATGTTTGAAGCCTGAAATGTGGCAAAAGGTCGCAAAGTTCAAGGGGGCCGAATATTTCGCAAGGCACTGTATATATAAAAAAACAGCTAGTTTTCTTTTTCACTCATTTGAAAAACTATTTTAAATTTGCCAGAGGTAGGATTCATCATGTCATTGTATTAAAATACCCTATCAATAGCCAAGCAATTCCAGACTGTTAGTTGACGTTGAGTCATATATTTGATAGGCTATGACCCTCCCCGTCTCCCTGTGTAATATCTGTGTGTGAAGAGATTTTGTGTTGAAATGAAGTACAAAAACCCACTGATACAAATTTTTAGATACACAAATAATAACAAAGCAGACAGAAATATGATGGTGGTGCTGTGAGAGAGACGAACTTGAACTCTGCAACTGATATTTGGGCAAAATTTGGATAGGTACTACTTGTGCTGTCACACATTTTTATAAGACATTTGAAGTTTATACTCAGAGGTAATGTAATTTGAATACAATTTATGATAAATATATCTATAAAGCTCTGCTTACAAGGACCTTAAAAGACAATGTGAAGTTGAGACCGGAAATGAATCCTCGGATGTGCTCAAGTGTGTGTTGGGAAAAATGTCCGGTCTCTAACAGTGTAGATTTGAAGTACAGTGGTGAAACTCATTAAATGTGGCATTTTAAAGAACTTCAGTGCTGTGGCTCTTGTTATTCTTCTTCCAACTTCAGTATAGACCTAGACTGTTATGTACATCATGTATTATACATAATGTCTGATTTCATTCTGGTTGATTGTGTTGTCTTGTGTTGCTCAGTTGGTAAGCATTGATCTTGCAAGGCCAAGGTTGGAGGTTCGACTTACTCTTATCCAAAGCAACTTACAGTAAGAAGTATCTGCTAAATGACCAAAATGTAAAATTGTGTGATTATTTCATGAGTTTTACTGCCACCCACTGGAGTACATTAGCTTTAACAGTCTAAGCAATTCCAAAACTTGTGAGCACACTGATATACAATCAAATCACACATTGCTTTCACATTGTATTTGACCCTTTTATGTTCCATTGAGGGCAAGTGTATATCAATATAGACAGAATCTCAATTATTGTCCATATGAGAGGTGCTCTGTGCAAGTCCAACCACAACACACCTTATTGTCTATGATACTTTATGTCTGAAGCAGTAAATGAAGACAATTTCTTGAGAAAAATAAAGAATGTTGAACATTGTTTGAAGCTATAGTTGCTTATTCATTGAATAGGTCTGGAGGATACTAGAGCATAATATAATTATTATAGATCAAATGTTAAACCCTCCTTAAAGGGACAAATAAATCCACGTGTAGGAGATTTTTTTAATTCTAGGCTATAATATGGTATTGAGGATGGTCAAACTGGTCACCAGCTTCAGTTGGTCAAATTGGTTTTTCCAGCAGGGTTGGAGAGAGAAAGGTGATGGAATGTAAGACTTGTAGGTACAAGGTTTGTGTTAGGACGTAGACAAACACCGTCCAGGATATACTTCCACACTCCAGTCTCCTAGGGGGCAGCAGCAACCTTATCCAGGTGTTGAACATGGTGGATAAACAAATCAGGCGCTGCCAATTAGGGTGATATTCAACCAGTGTACCAGTTGGCAAGCCGTGAGGCTGTTGGGTTTGTTTGGTGGCCATAAGGCCTTTCGTTTGGCTTTTGAATCTTTAGTTTGGGCATGTCTTTTTGTATTTTTCCTTTTTGTACATGTTTAGTCACCATCTGATTGGACTGGCTGACCATGAGGTCAAGAGAGACCGAGCTGGCCCTGGAAGGTTGCTGTCTCCTTAGGCACAAACTGTATGCTGACAAAAGATGCACACATTCATTCAGGTTACAGACCATGTAATTAGGCCAAGGACCATTAGACAAAGAGAGTCCAACAATATCTGTAGTCTGGTTATTGGATTCATAACAGTGAGACCTTGATGGATTAGAGTTTTAACAGGTCTAATGTTGTGAGATAAGATAAGTGCATGAGGGGTGGGGATTGGCATAGTTTGTTTTGGGAAAATATTAATACGAAGACAAATTCAGTTGTTAGGCATGTATTATAATAATGTATCGTCCGATTATCTTATCAGAAGTTTACCAAAAGTCTTAACCCATTCATGACCCCCAAGGACAAAGCTGGTTGAAATTAAATTTTGTGTTGGATAAATAAATTACACTGATGGGTTTTGGGTAGGTATCAAAACATCTGCCAGGCTGATCCTCAACACTGGAGCTCCCCAGGGGTGCATGCTCACCTAATGTACTCCCTGTTCACCCACGACTGCATGGCCAGGCACGACTCCAACACCATTAAGTTTGCAGACGACACAACAGTGGTAGGCATGATCACCGACAACGACGAGACAGCCTATAGTGAGGAGATCAGAGACGGCAATTGCTCGGCCTACGACCGCAAGGCACTTCAGAGGGGAGTGCGTACGGCCAGTACATCACTGCGGCAAAGCTGCCTGCCATCCAGGACCTCTACACCAGGCGGTGTCAGAGGAAGGCTCTAAAAATTGTCAAAGACCCCAGCCACCCCAGTCATAGAGTGTTCTCTCTACTGCCGCATGGCAAGCGGTACCGGAGTGCCAAGTCTAGGACAAAAAGGCTTCTCAACAGTTTTTACCCCCAAGCCATAAGACTCCTGAACAGGTAACCAAATGATTACCCGGACTATTTGCATTGTGTGACTCCCCCAACCCCTCTTTTACGCTGCTGCTACTCTCTGTTTATCATATATGCATAGTCACTTTAACTATACATTCATGTACATACTACCTCATTAAGCCTGACTAACCGGTGTCTGTATATAGCCTTGCTACTGTTATTTTCAAATGTCTTTTTACTGTTGTTTTATTTCTTTACTTACCTACACACACACAGACTTTCCCCCCTGGACCTCCTCGTCATGTCTCCCCCACAGATATCTCCTTACTCTCTGGTCACCTTTCAATTTGACAGGTGGAGCATTTCCCCTTCGTGATTGACATAACTTCAAACCAATGACACTGGGAAAAGCCATGTGCTAATGGAGTCACACTCCCACTATAAAAAAGGGCATATATTTTTTAATAATCAGTGCCAAATCGTAATGCTATATATATGTAGGTATTTGTTAGTCCTTTCATTCAATACTAACAACTAATATTTCAAATATATCTCCAATGCTAATTTTAGATGTGTAAAATTATAACAAAGCAGACAGAAATATGGATGGTGGTGCTGTGAGAGAGGGGGACTAACTTGTACTCTACAACTGATATTGGGCAGGCACTTTGGATAGGTACTCTGCTACTACTTTAAATCTAATTTTACTGCTTGCATTAGTTAGTTAATATGGAATAGAGTTCCATGTAGTCATGGCTCTATGTAGTAATGTGTGCCTCCCATAGTCTGTTCTGGACTTGGGGACTGTGAAGAGACCTCTTGTGGCATGTATTGTGGGGTATGCATGGGTGTCCGAGCTGTGTGCCAGTAGTTTAGACAGACAGTTCGGTGAATTCAACATGTCAATACCTCTCATAAATAAAAGTGGTGATGAAGTCAATCTCTCCTCAACTTTCAGCCAGGAGAGATTGACATGCATGTTATAAATATTAGCTCTCTATGTACATCCAAGGGCCAGCTGTGCTGTCCTGTTCTGAGCCAATTGCAATTTTCATAAGCCCTTTTTTGTGGCACCTGACCACACGACTGAACAGTAGTCTAGGTGCGACAAAACTAGGGCCAATAGGACCTGCCTTGTTGATAGTGTTGTTAAGAAGGCAGAGCATCGCTATATTATGGACAGACTTCTCCCCATCTTATTAGCTACTACTGCACCAATATGTTTTGACCATGACAGTTTACAATCTAACTCTAAGCAGTTAGTCATCTCAACATGCTCAATTTCCACATTATTTATTACAAAGTTTAGATGATGTTTAGTGTTTAGTGAGTGTTTTGTTCCAAATACAATGCTTTTAGTTTTAGAAATATTTAGGGCTAACATATTCCTTTCCACCCACTCTGAAACTAACTGCAGCTCAAAGTCAGTGGCATGTCGTTAGTAAAAAGTGAAAAGGCAAGGGGCGTAAACAGCTACCCTAGGAAATTCCTGATTCTAACTGGATTATATTTGATAAGCTCCATTAAAGAACACCCTCTGTGATTAATGTTAGACAAGTAACTCTTTCTCCACATTATAGCAGGGGGTGTAAAGCCATAACAAATGTTTTTCAGCAGCAGACTATGATCAATATGTCAAAAGCCCCAAAGCTTTTTACTATCATTCATTATATAATTTATCTTTGTTTAATAGTGTAGTATCTTTTTATTTAGTTTAGTAACATGATTTCTTCATTAGCAGTATGTTTGCCAATCAGTTGGGCTGCCAGACTTAATTGCCATACCTTTTGCCTCATCCCTTTCAACCATACAATTTTTCAATTCCCCATCAATCCAAGGGGATTTAACAGCTTTTACAGTCATTTTCTTAATGGGTGCATGCTTATTAGTAACTGGAATAAATAGTTTCATAAATGAGTCAATTGCAGTGTCTGGTTGCTCCTCATTACACACCACAGAGCAGCAAATGTTCTTTACATCATCAACATATTAATCACTACAAAACTTATTGTATGACCTCTTATACACTATATTAGGCCCAGCCTTTGGAACTTTGGTTTTCCTCGATATGGCTATTATATTGTGATCACTACATCCTATGGATTTGGATACTGCTTAAAGCAAATATCTGCAGCGTTAGTAAAAATGGGATCAATACATGTAGATTATTTAATTCCTGTGCTGTTTGTAACTACCCTGGTAGGTTGACTGACAACCTGATCCAGTATTGCAGCCACTGGTTACAGTTTGAAGTTTTTCCTGAGTGGGCAGCTTGATGTTACCCAGTCAATATTTAAATCACCCTGAAAATATACTTCTCTGTTTATATCACGTACATTATCAAGCATTTCACACATATTATCCAGATACTGACTGCTAGCACTTGGTGGTCTATAGCAGCTTCCCACAAGAATGGGCTTTAAGGTGAGGCAGATGAACCTGTAGCCATATTACTTCAACAGTATTTAACATTAGATCGTCTCTAAGCTTTACAGGAATGTAGATCTGAATATAGACTCCTCGGATGTGGTTGTGTTCGTTAGAAAAAATGTCAGTTCTTTAGAAAAGTATAGAATTGAAGTTCAGTGGTGAAACTCATTAAATGTGATTTTTAAAGAACGTCAGTACCTGTCACAGTGCGTAGATAAAATCACTGTGGAACCAAGCCAGAAAGAAAATAACCAAATTCCAACTTGTGCTGTGATAATTGCATTGTTTGCTCTATAACCTGTTAGTTCATACGCCTTGTGACCATGATGTACAGGTATATAGGCCTAAGGCCGAGACAATATGACAGTGGCAGAATAAATTCAACTGCACCTTTCTTTCATAATGAAACTGGAGAGTAACCTCTGTCAGGTGAAGTCCACAAAGTATATTTCATGTAACAAACAGGTATATGGTCAAGCAGCAGGTAGCCTAGTGGTTAGAGTGTTGGGCTGGTAACTGGAAGGTAGCTGGATCGAATCCTTGAGATGACAAGGTAACAATTGGTCGTTCTGCCCCTGAGCAGAGCAGATATTCCACCGTTACCTGGGTGCTGAAGCCGTGGATGTTGTATAAGGCAGCCCCCCGCACCTCTCTAATTCAGAGAGGTTGGATTGAATGCAGAAGATACATTCAGTTGGACCACTGACTAGGTATCCTTACTGTTTCTAACATTTGTGTCCTACTAAACAACTACAGATTTAGAACCACGGAGATTCACAAAGAAATCAGGAGCTGCCTCCACTATTCCAGCACCATTATAACATCATCAAATCACATATGCTAAGTATACTAGTGACAACTAAAAGATACCAAAAACAATTTAGTCCAATCAACAGAAGCTAAATATTTTGTGGCTGTCAATGGTTCTGATTTGTGTATGTGTGTGTGGTCATGTTTAACTATACTTTTGGGGACTTCTGAACCAGAAGTCCCTACAAGAATAGTAAACAAACAAAAATTGGACCAACTGGGGACATTTTGTTAGTCCCCAAAAGGTAAAATGCTATTTGTACGGGTTTAAGTTTAGAATTAGGGGTATTGTTAGGAGCTAGGTTTAGGGGTTAGGGAAAAAATGATTTTGAATGGGAATAAATTGTATATCCACAAGGTTAGTTATACAAGACTGAGTGTGTGTGTGTGTGTTACGGTGCGTGAATGAGGACCCAAAAGCGAATTAACTTAAACAGAGCTTCTTTAATTACCAAACATAGGTAGGCTCAGACGGACCGGCAGATTCCGACAGGACAAGACAAGGTTACAGCAAACATGACGACAGTCTGGTTCAGGCATGAAACACAACAAACAAGAATCCGACAAAGACAGGAGCAGAAACAGAGAGAGATATAGGGACCTAATCAGAGGGAAAAAGGGAACAGGTGGGAAAAGGGGTGACGAGGTGGTTAGGAGGAGACAAGGCACAGCTGGGGGAAAGAGGGGGAGAAAAGGTAACCTAACAACGACCAGCAGAGGGAGACAGGGTGAAGGGAAAGGACAGAGACAAGACACAACATGACAGTACATGACAGTACCCCCCCACTCACCGAGCGCCTCCTGGCGCACTCGAGGAGGAAACCTGGCGGCAACGGAGGAAATCCTCGATCAGCGCACGGTCCAGCACGTCCCGAGAGGGAACCCAACTCCTCTCCTCAGGACCGTACCCCTCCCAATCTACGAGGTACTGGTGACCACGGCCCCGAGGACGCATGTCCAAAATTCTACGGACCCTGTAGATGGGTGCGCCCTCGACAAGGATGGGGGGGGGGGGGGGGAGACGAGCGGGGGCGCGAAGGACGGGCTTGATGCAGGAGACATGGAAGACCGGGTGGACGCGACGAAGGTATCGCGGAAGAAGAAGTCGAACTGCGACAGGATTAATGACCCGAGAAATACGGAACGGACCAATGAACCGCGGGGTCAACTTGCGAGAAGCCATCTTAAGGGGAAGGTTCTGAGTGGAGAGCCAAACTCTCTGACCGCGACAATATCTAGGACTCTTAGTTCTACGCTTATTAGCAGCCCTCACAGTCTGCGTCCTATAACGGCAAAGTGCAGACCTGACCCTCTTCCAGGTGCGCTCGCAACGTTGGACAAAAGCCTGAGCGGAGGGGACGCTGGACTCGGCGAACTGAGATGAGAACAGCGGAGGCTGGTACCCGAGGCTACTCTGAAAAGGAGATAGCCCGGTCGCAGACGAAGGAAGCGAGTTGTGGGCGTATTCTGCCCAGGGGAGCTGTTCTGACCAAGACGCAGGGTTGCGAAAAGAAAGACTGCGTAAGATGCGACCAATAGTCTGATTGGCCCGTTCTGCTTGACCGTTAGACTGGGGGTGAAAGCCGGAAGAGAGACTGACGGAAGCCCCAATCAAACGGCAAAACTCCCTCCAAAATTGAGACGTGAATTGCGGACCTCTGTCCGAAACGACGTCTGACGGAAGGCCATGAATTCTGAAAACATTCTCGATGATGATTTGTGCCGTCTCTTTAGCAGAAGGAAGCTTAGCAAGGGGAATGAAATGAGCCGCCTTAGAGAACCTATCGACAACCGTAAGAATAACAGTCTTCCCCGCTGACGAAGGCAGTCCGGTGACAAAATCTAAGGCGATGTGAGACCACGGTCGAGAGGGAATAGGAAGCGGCCTGAGACGGCCGGCAGGAGGAGAGTTACCGGACTTAGTCTGCGCGCAGACCGAACAAGCAGCCACGAAACGACGCGTCATGCTCCCGGGTGGGCCACCAAAAACGCTGGCGAATGGAAGCAAGCGTACCCCGAACGCCAGGGTGGCCGGCTAACTTGGCAGAGTGAGCCCACTGAAGAACGGCCAGACGAGTAGGAACGGGAACGAAAAGAAGGTTCCTAGGACAAGCGCGCGGCGACGGAGTGTGAGTGAGCGCTTGCTTTACCTGCCTCTCAATTCCCCAGACAGTCAACCCGACAACACGCCCCTCAGGGAGAATCCCCTCGGGGTCAGTGGAGGCTACTGAAGAACTGAAGAGACGAGACAAGGCATCAGGCTTGGTGTTCTTAGAGCCCGGACGATAAGAAATCACGAACTCGAAACGAGCGAAAAACAGCGCCCAACGCGCCTGACGCGCATTAAGTCGTTTGGCAGAACGGATGTACTCAAGGTTCCTATGGTCAGTCCAAACGACAAAAGGAACGGTCGCCCCCTCCAACCACTGTCGCCATTCGCCTAGGGCTAACCGGATGGCGAGCAGTTCGCGGTTACCCACATCATAGTTACGTTCCGACGGCGACAGGCGATGAGAAAAATACGCGCATGGGTGGACCTTGTCGTCAGAGAGGGAGCGCTGAGAAAGAATGGCTCCCACGCCCACCTCTGACGCGTCAACCTCGACAACGAACTGTCTAGAGACGTCAGGTGTAACAAGGATAGGAGCGGATGTAAAACGATTCTTGAGGAGATCAAAAGCTCCCTGGGCGGAAACGGACCACTTAAAGCACGTCTTGACAGAAGTAAGGGCTGTGAGAGGAGCTGCCACCTGACCGAAATTACGGATGAAACGACGATAGAAGTTCGCGAAGCCGAGAAAGCGCTGCAGCTCGACGCGTGACTTAGGGACGGGCCAATCAATGACAGCTTGGACCTTAGCGGGATCCATCTTAATGCCTTCAGCGGAAATAACAGAACCGAGAAATGTGACGGAGGAGGCATGAAAAGTGCACTTCTCAGCCTTCACAAAAAGACAATTCTCTAAAAGGCGCTGGAGGACACGTCGAACGTGCTGAACATGAATCTGGAGTGACGGTGAAAAAATCAGGATATCGTCAAGGTAAACGAAAACAAAGATGTTCAGCATGTCTCTCAGGACATCATTGACTAATGCCTGAAAGACAGCTGGAGCGTTAGCGAGGCCGAAAGGAAGAACCCGGTATTCAAAGTGCCCTAACGGAGTGTTAAACGCCGTCTTCCACTCGTCCCCCTCCCTGATGCGCACGAGATGGTAAGCGTTACGAAGGTCCAACTTAGTGAAAAACCTGGCTCCCTGCAGGATTTCGAAGGCTGAAGACATAAGAGGAAGCGGATAACGATTCTTCACTGTTATGTCATTCAGCCCTCGATAATCTATGCAGGGGCGCAGAGACCCGTCCTTCTTCTTGACAAAAAAAACCCCCGCTCCGGCGGGAGAGGAGGAGGGGACTATGGTACCGGCGTCAAGAGCTACAGACAAATAATCTTCGAGAGCCTTACGTTCGGGAGCCGACAGAGAGTATAGTCTACCCCGGGGGGGGGTGGTTCCCGGAAGGAGATCAATACTACAATCATACGACCGGTGTGGAGGAAGAGAGGTGGCCCTGGACCGACTGAACACCGTGCGCAGATCGTGATATTCCTCCGGCACCCCTGTCAAATCACCAGGCTCCTCCTGTGAAGAAGAGACAGAGGAAACAGGAGGGATAGCAGACATTAAACATTTCACATGACAAGAGACGTTCCAGGAGAGGATAGAATTACTAGACCAATTAATGGAAGGATTATGACAAACTAGCCAGGGATGGCCCAAAACAACAGGTGTAAAAGGTGAACGAAAAATTTAAAAAGAAATGGTTTCACTATGATTACCAGAAACAGTGAGGGTTAAAGGTAGCGTCTCACGCTGAATCCTGGGGAGAGGACTACCATCCAGGGCGAACAAGGCCGTGGGCTCCTTTAACTGTCTGAGAGGAATGTCATGTTCCCGAGCCCAGGTCTCGTCCATAAAACAGCCCTCCGCCCCAGAGTCTATTAAGGCACTGCAGGAAGCTGACGAACCGGTCCAGCGTAGATGGACCGACAAGGTAGTGCAGGATCTTGAAGGAGAGACAGGAGTAGTAGCGCTCACCAGTAGCCCTCCGCTTACTGACGAGCTCTGGCCCTTTACTGGACATGAAGTGACAAAATGACCAGCGGAACCGCAATAGAGACAGAGGCGGTTGGTGATTAGTAGTCGAGATGCGGATACCTCCCAGCTGCATGGGCTCAGCACCCGAGCCGGCAGAGGAAGATGGCAGTGATGCGGAGAGGGGGGCAACGGAGAACGCGAGCTCCTTTCCACGAGCTCGGTGACGAAGATCAACCCGTCGCTCAATGCGAATAGCGAGTTCAATCAAGGAATCCACGCTGGAAGGAACCTCCCGGGAGAGAATCTCATCCTTTACCTCTGCGCGGAGACCCTCCAGAAAACGAGCGAGCAAAGCCGGCTCGTTCCAGCCACTGGAGGCAGCAAGAGTGCGAAACTCAATAGAGTAGTCTGTTATGGATCGATTACCTTGACATAGGGAAGACAGGGCCCTGGAAGCCTCCTCCCCAAAAACAGATCGATCAAAAACCCGTATCATCTCCTCCTTAAAGTCCTGATACTGGTTAGTACACTCAGCCCTTGCGTCCCAGATTGCCGTGCCCCACTCACGAGCCCGTCCAATAAGGAGAGATATGACGTAGGCGACACGAGCAGTGCTCCTGGAGTAAGTGTTGGGCTGGAGAGAAAACACAATATCACACTGGGTGAGGAACGAGCGGCATTCAGTGGGCTCCCCAGAGTAACACGGCGGGTTATTGACTCTGGGCTCCGGAGATTCGAAAGCCCTGGAAGTGGCCGGTGGATCGAGGCGGAGATGGTGAACCTGTTCTGTGAGGTTGGAGACTTGGGTGGCCAGGGTCTCAACGGCATGTCGAGCAGCAGACAATTCCTGCTCGTGTCTGCCTAGCATCGCTCCCTGGATCCCGACGGCTGAGTGGAGAGGATCCGAAGTCGCTGGGTCCATTCTTGGTCGGATTCTTCTGTTACGGTGCGTGAATGAGGACCCAAAAGCGAATTAACTTAAACAGAGCTTCTTTAATTACCAAACATAGGTAGGCTCAGACGGACCGGCAGATTCCGACAGGACAAGACAAGGTTACAGCAAACATGACGACAGTCTGGTTCAGGCATGAAACACAACAAACAAGAATCCGACAAAGACAGGAGCAGAAACAGAGAGAGATATAGGGACCTAATCAGAGGGAAAAAGGGAACAGGTGGGAAAAGGGGTGACGAGGTGGTTAGGAGGAGACAAGGCACAGCTGGGGGAAAGAGGGGGAGAAAAGGTAACCTAACAACGACCAGCAGAGGGAGACAGGGTGAAGGGAAAGGACAGAGACAAGACACAACATGACAGTACATGACAGTGTGTGTGTGTGTGTGTGTGTGTGTGTGTGTGTGTGTGTGTGTGTGTGTGTGTGTGTGTGTGTGTGTGTGTGTGTGTGTGTGTGTGTGTGTGTGTGTGTGTGTGTGTGTGTGTGTGTGTGTGTGTGTGTGTGTGCGTGCGTGCGTTCATACAAATTGAAAAAAACATGTTTGCTCACTCTACCGGCCTATGGGTAGAATGCTATTTGTAGGGGTTCAGGTTTAGAATTAGGGTTATGGTTAGGAGCTAGGGTTAGGGGTTAGGAAAACAGGTTTTTGAATGGGAAAAAATTGTATCCCCACAAGGTTAGCTATACAAGACTGAGTATGTGTGTGTGCATTCATGCAAATAGAAAAAAAACATGTTTGCTCACTCTACGTTTATGAGAAATGCCAATGCCTTCCTCCTTTCTCTCATGTTGACGAACCGGCGTATGACTCTGTCATACAGTACATGTTTTATTTTTTGTTGTACTAGACTTCCTGGCTAAAATGCTTGCTCGCTAGCCTAACTTCCTTTCATGGGCGACGTTAGCTAGTTAACATTAGCCTTCTACATCTAGCTACACATTGAACTCCTTTCCTCTCAGTCTGGGGACACAATGTATCAATTTACGGTTGGATCAGAATCACTGTTATGATCATTGGCCAGTATCCAAGTCCAAATCCCTATCTCCATCCGTGGCTAATTTAGGAAAGGGTCCACTTTAGCTAGCCTGCCAGTCACCGGAGGACAACACAGCAAGATGAAACAATTCAAGTTGTTTCTTTTAATGACATTTCTCTTGATGCGAAGAGATCTGAGTGAAGCCAAATCCAATCTGGCTTCCCTTGACACTTCTTTTTTTTCTTCTAGTGCACAGGAGCATTCACAGGTGAGCTCACTCAGTTTAGCTCAGTGCTGATTGGCTATGATTTTACACTTTTTTTATCAAGGGAGGCCAAATGCTTGCTGGCTTCCCTTGCATTCAATGCTACGGTGGCAAGAATGTCATAATCTTCATGACCAGAAAGCATCAGATAGATGGCCTACACATGGAGACAGAGGGGCACTGTTGTGCTCACTCAGATGCTTTTGTCCAGTGAGATAAATGTATTTGTTTGTGAATGGAAGGAAAATTATGAAAACGTACCTAGAATGTTGAATACAATATGTAATGAATGTATTATAGATCATGGGGTGTAACAAAAGCGCAAGGGAGAGGAGGTAGAGGTGACGGTCTAGCAGTGGCCGTGCTGTTTGTATAGGCAACTGTGAGTGTGAGTGAGTGACATGGAACAGGGAGGGAGAGAGGAGAGACCCCAACCAACCAAGCTGACTCGCACTATAGTAGACTAATAGCTGCCATAGCTATTAATAGCAGCCCAACTGTTGGCTTTTGGTCGTTGTAGCCTCTCCTTCTCCTTTAACTTTTATATTCCATTTTAATTCCATCTTCCATTGATTTAGATATCTGCTAACTTTTTTCCCACCAGGAGGCTCTGACTGTAGTCCATTGCCCTTATGGTTGGCCAACAACAAGCTACACACGCCCCTTATGGTTGGCCAACAACAAGCTACACACACCCCTTATGGTTGGCCAACAACAAGCTACACACGCCCCTTTTGTGAAAAGCAAAGAGCAGCAGCATAAATTATAAAGTTCTTTCTCTCTGCTGCAGCAGTCCTGTTCAAATTCATATCAGTCTTTCTGGACAAGTCAGTTCAAATTAAACATACCCGTGACAATCAGATCAGATTCGACCCAGACCCATGACGTTATTTAGAATTCTGGATCCAGACCCAATCAGGTCCCGGAGTGGGTGTCGGGTATTCGGGTACAAGTGGATCCGTGAAGACCTCTAGGGTAAAGTGACTAGGCATCAGGATAGAGAGTAATATGAGTCCAATAAAGTAGCAGCAGCATGTGATGAGTATGAAGTATGTGTGGGGGTGCTTGTGTTGTTGGTGTGTGTGGAGGAAGGGGGTGCGGCTGTGGGTGTGGTATATAGTGTGTGGGTGCGTCAAGTGGAGCATCTGGTTGCTCCTCATTTTACACCACAGACCCGCAAATATTCTTTACATCATCAACATATGAATCACTACAAAACTTCTTGTATGACCTCTTATACACTATATTAGGCCCAGCCTTTGGAACTTTGGTTTTCCTCGATATGGCTATTATATTGTGATCACTACATCCTATGGATTTGGATACTGCTTAAAGCAAATATCTGCAGCGTTAGTAAAAATGGGATCAATACATGTAGATGATTTAATTCCTGTGCTGTTTGTAACTACCCTGGTAGGTTGACTGACAACCTGATCCAGTATTGCAGCCACTGGTTACAGTTTGAAGTTTTTCCTGAGTGGGCAGCTTGATGTTACCCAGTCAATAGTTAAATCACCCTGAAAATATACTTCTCTGTTTATATCACGTACATTATCAAGCATTTCACACATATTATTCAGATACTGACTGTTAGCACTTGGTGGTCTATAGCAGCTTCCCGCAAGAATGGGCTTTAAAGTGAGGCAGATGAACCTGTAGCCATATTACTTCAACAGTATTTAACATTAGATCGTCTCTAAGCTTTACAGGAATGTAGATCTGAATATAGACTCCTCGGATGTGGTTGTGTTCGTTAGAAAAAATGTCAGTTCTTTAGAAAAGTATAGAATTGAAGTTCAGTGGTGAAACTCATTAAATGTGATTTTTAAAGAACGTCAGTACCTGTCACAGTGCGTAGATAAAATCACTGTGGAACCAAGCCAGAAAGAAAATAACCAAATTCCAACTTGTGCTGTGATAATTGCATTGTTTGCTCTATAACCTGTTAGTTCATACGCCTTGTGACCATGATGTACAGGTATATAGGCCTAAGGCCGAGACAATATGACAGTGGCAGAATAAATTCAACTGCACCTTTCTTTCATAACGAAACTGGAGAGTAACCTCTGTCAGGTGAAGTCCACAAAGTATATTTCATGTAACAAACAGGTACATGGTCAAGCAGCAGGTAGCCTAGTGGTTAGAGTGTTGGGCTGGTAACTGGAAGGTAGCTGGATCGAATCCCTGCGCTGACAAGGTAACAATTGGTTGTTCTGCCCCTGAGCAGAGCAGATATCCCACTGTTACCTGGGTGCTGAAGCCGTGGATGTTGTATAAGGCAGCCCCCCGCACCTCTCTAATTCAGAGAGGTTGGATTGAATGCAGAAGATACATTCAGTTGGACCACTGACTAGGTATCCTTACTGTTTCTAACATTTGTGTCCTACTAAACAACTACAGATTTAGAACCACGGAGATTCACAAAGAAATCAGGAGCTGCCTCCACTATTCCAGCACCATTATAACATCATCAAATCACCTATGCTAAGTATACTAGTGACAACTAAAAGATACCAAAAACAATTTAGTCCAATCAACAGAAGCTAAATATTTTGTGGCTGTCAATGGTTCTGATTTGTGTATGTGTGTGTGGTCATGTTTAACTATACTTTTGGGGACTTCTGAACCAGAAGTCCCTACAAGAATAGTAAACAAACAAAAATTGGACCAACTGGGGACATTTTGTTAGTCCCCAAAAGGTAAAATGCTATTTGTACGGGTTTAAGTTTAGAATTAGGGGTATTGTTAGGAGCTAGGTTTAGGGGTTAGGGAAAAAATGATTTTGAATGGGAATAAATTGTATATCCACAAGGTTAGTTATACAAGACTGAGTGTGTGTGTGTGTGTGTGTGTGTGTGTGTGTGTGTGTGTGTGTGTGTGTGTGTGTGTGTGTGTGTGTGTGTGTGTGTGTGTGTGTGTGTGTGTGTGTGTGTGTGTGTGTGTGTGTGTGTGTGTGTGTGTGTGTGCGTGCGTGCGTTCATGCAAATTGAAAAAAACATGTTTGCTCACTCTACCGGCCTATGGGTAGAATGCTATTTGTAGGGGTTCAGGTTTAGAATTAGGGTTATGGTTAGGAGCTAGGGTTAGGGGTTAGGAAAACAGGTTTTTGAATGGGAAAAAATTGTATCCCCACAAGGTTAGCTATACAAGACTGAGTATGTGTGTGTGCATTCATGCAAATAGAAAAAAAACATGTTTGCTCACTCTACGTTTATGAGAAATGCCAATGCCTTCCTCCTTTCTCTCATGTTGACGAACCGGCCTATGACTCTGTCATACAGTACATGTTTTATTTTTTGTTGTACTAGACTTCCTGGCTAAAATGCTTGCTCGCTAGCCTAACTTCCTTTCATGGGCGACGTTAGCTAGTTAACATTAGCCTTCTACATCTAGCTACACATTGAACTCCTTTCCTCTCAGTCTGGGGACACAATGTATCAATTTACGGTTGGATCAGAATCACTGTTATGATCATTGGCCAGTATCCAAGTCCAAATCCCTATCTCCATCCGTGGCTAATTTAGGAAAGGGTCCACTTTAGCTAGCCTGCCAGTCACCGGAGGACAACACAGCAAGATGAAACAATTCAAGTTGTTTCTTTTAATGACATTTCTCTTGATGCGAAGAGATCTGAGTGAAGCCAAATCCAATCTGGCTTCCCTCGACACTTCTTTTTTTTCTTCTAGTGCACAGGAGCATTCACAGGTGAGCTCACTCAGTTTAGCTCAGTGCTGATTGGCTATGATTTTACACTTTTTTTATCAAGGGAGGCCAAATGCTTGCTGGCTTCCCTTGCATTCAATGCTACGGTGGCAAGAATGTCATAATCTTCATGACCAGAAAGCATCAGATAGATGGCCTACACATGGAGACAGAGGGGCACTGTTGTGCTCACTCAGATGCTTTTGTCCAGTGAGATAAATGTATTTGTTTGTGAATGGAAGGAAAATTATGAAAACGTACCTAGAATGTTGAATACAATATGTAATGAATGTATTATAGATCATGGGGTGTAACAAAAGCGCAAGGGAGAGGAGGTAGAGGTGACGGTCTAGCAGTGGCCGTGCTGTTTGTATAGGCAACTGTGAGTGTGAGTGAGTGACATGGAACAGGGAGGGAGAGAGGAGAGACCCCAACCAACCAAGCTGACTCGCACTATAGTAGACTAATAGCTGCCATAGCTATTAATAGCAGCCCAACTGTTGGCTTTTGGTCGTTGTAGCCTCTCCTTCTCCTTTAACTTTTATATTCCATTTTAATTCCATCTTCCATTGATTTAGATATCTGCTAACTTTTTTCCCACCAGGAGGCTCTGACTGTAGTCCATTGCCCTTATGGTTGGCCAACAACAAGCTACACACGCCCCTTATGGTTGGCCAACAACAAGCTACACACACCCCTTATGGTTGGCCAACAACAAGCTACACACGCCCCTTTTGTGAAAAGCAAAGAGCAGCAGCATAAATTATAAAGTTCTTTCTCTCTGCTGCAGCAGTCCTGTTCAAATTCATATCAGTCTTTCTGGACAAGTCAGTTCAAATTAAACATACCCGTGACAATCAGATCAGATTCGACCCAGACCCATGACGTTATTTAGAATTCTGGATCCAGACCCAATCAGGTCCCGGAGTGGGTGTCGGGTATTCGGGTACAAGTGGATCCGTGAAGACCTCTAGGGTAAAGTGACTAGGCATCAGGATAGAGAGTAATATGAGTCCAATAAAGTAGCAGCAGCATGTGATGAGTATGAAGTATGTGTGGGGGTGCTTGTGTTGTTGGTGTGTGTGGAGGAAGGGGGTGCGGCTGTGGGTGTGGTATATAGTGTGTGGGTGCGTCAAGTGGAGCATCTGGTTGCTCCTCATTTTACACCACAGACCCGCAAATATTCTTTACATCATCAACATATGAATCACTACAAAACTTCTTGTATGACCTCTTATACACTATAGCCTTTGGAACTTTGGTTTTCCTCGATATGGCTATTATATTGTGATCACTACATCCTATGGATTTGGATACTGCTTAAAGCAAATATCTGCAGCGTTAGTAAAAATGGGATCAATACATGTAGATGATTTAATTCCTGTGCTGTTTGTAACTACCCTGGTAGGTTGACTGACAACCTGATCCAGTATTGCAGCCACTGGTTACAGTTTGAAGTTTTTCCTGAGTGGGCAGCTTGATGTTACCCAGTCAATAGTTAAATCACCCTGAAAATATACTTCTCTGTTTATATCACGTACATTATCAAGCATTTCACACATATTATTCAGATACTGACTGTTAGCACTTGGTGGTCTATAGCAGCTTCCCGCAAGAATGGGCTTTAAAGTGAGGCAGATGAACCTGTAGCCATATTACTTCAACAGTATTTAACATTAGATCGTCTCTAAGCTTTACAGGAATGTAGATCTGAATATAGACTCCTCAGATGTGCTTGTGTTCGTTAGAAAAAATGTCAGTTCTTTCGAAAAGTATAGAATTGAAGTACAGTGGTGAAACTCATTAAATGTGACTTTTAAAGAACGTCAGCGCCAGTCACAGTGCGTAGATAAAATCACTGGGGAACCAAGCCAGAACAAAAATGGCCAAATTCCAACTTGTGCTGTGATAATTGTGTTGTTTACTCTATAACCTGTTAGTTCATACGCCTTGTGACCATGATGTACAGGTATATAGGCCTAAGGCCGAGACAATATGACAGTGGCAGAATAAATTCAACTGCACCTTTCTTTCATAATGAAACTGGAGAGTAACCTCTGTCAGGTGAAGTCCACAAAGTATATTTCATGTAACAAACAGGTACATGGTCAAGCAGCAGGTAGCCTAGTGGTTAGAGTGTTGGGCTGGTAACTGGAAGGTGGCTGGATCGAATCCCTGCGCTGACAAGGTAACAATTGGTTGTTCTGCCCCTGAGCAGAGCAGATATCCCACTGTTACCTGGGTGCTGAAGCTGTGGATGTTGTATAAGGCAGCCCCCCGCACCTCTCTAATTCAAAGAGGTTGGATTGAATGCAGAAGATACATTCAGTTGGACCACTGACTAGGTATCCTTATTGTTTCCGACATTTGTGTCCTACTAAACAACTACAGATTTAGAACCACGGAGATTCACAAAGAAATCAGGAGCTGCCTCCACTATTCCAGCACCATTATAACATCATCAAATCACATATGCTAAGTATACTAGTGACAACTAAAAGATACCAAAAACAATTTAGTCCAATCAACAGAAGCTAAATATTTTGTGGCTGTCAATGGTTCTGATTTGTGTATGTGTGTGTGGTCATGTTTAACTATACTTTTGGGGACTTCTGAACCAGAAGTCCCTACAAGAATAGTAAACAAACAAAAATTGGACCAACTGGGGACATTTTGTTAGTCCCCAAAAGGTAAAATGCTATTTGTACGGGTTTAAGTTTAGAATTAGGGGTATTGTTAGGAGCTAGGTTTAGGGGTTAGGGAAAAAATGATTTTGAATGGGAATAAATTGTATATCCACAAGGTTAGTTATACAAGACTGAGTGTGTGTGTGTGTGTGTGTGTGTGTGTGTGTGTGTGTGTGTGTGTGTGTGTGTGTGTGTGTGTGTGTGTGTGTGTGTGTGTGTGTGTGTGTGTGTGTGTGTGTGTGTGTGTGTGTGTGTGTGTGTGTGTGTGTGTGTGTGTGTGTGTGTGTGTGCGTGCGTGCGTTCATGCAAATTGAAAAAAACATGTTTGCTCACTCTACCGGCCTATGGGTAGAATGCTATTTGTAGGGGTTCAGGTTTAGAATTAGGGTTATGGTTAGGAGCTAGGGTTAGGGGTTAGGAAAACAGGTTTTTGAATGGGAAAAAATTGTATCCCCACAAGGTTAGCTATACAAGACTGAGTATGTGTGTGTGCATTCATGCAAATAGAAAAAAAACATGTTTGCTCACTCTACGTTTATGAGAAATGCCAATGCCTTCCTCCTTTCTCTCATGTTGACGAACCGGCCTATGACTCTGTCATACAGTACATGTTTTATTTTTTGTTGTACTAGACTTCCTGGCTAAAATGCTTGCTCGCTAGCCTAACTTCCTTTCATGGGCGACGTTAGCTAGTTAACATTAGCCTTCTACATCTAGCTACACATTGAACTCCTTTCCTCTCAGTCTGGGGACACAATGTATCAATTTACGGTTGGATCAGAATCACTGTTATGATCATTGGCCAGTATCCAAGTCCAAATCCCTATCTCCATCCGTGGCTAATTTAGGAAAGGGTCCACTTTAGCTAGCCTGCCAGTCACCGGAGGACAACACAGCAAGATGAAACAATTCAAGTTGTTTCTTTTAATGACATTTCTCTTGATGCGAAGAGATCTGAGTGAAGCCAAATCCAATCTGGCTTCCCTTGACACTTCTTTTTTTTCTTCTAGTGCACAGGAGCATTCACAGGTGAGCTCACTCAGTTTAGCTCAGTGCTGATTGGCTATGATTTTACACTTTTTTTATCAAGGGAGGCCAAATGCTTGCTGGCTTCCCTTGCATTCAATGCTACGGTGGCAAGAATGTCATAATCTTCATGACCAGAAAGCATCAGATAGATGGCCTACACATAGAGACAGAGGGGCACTGTTGTGCTCACTCAGATGCTTTTGTCCAGTGAGATAAATGTATTTGTTTGTGAATGGAAGGAAAATTATGAAAACGTACCTAGAATGTTGAATACAATATGTAATGAATGTATTATAGATCATGGGGTGTAACAAAAGCGCAAGGGAGAGGAGGTAGAGGTGACGGTCTAGCAGTGGCCGTGCTGTTTGTATAGGCAACTGTGAGTGTGAGTGAGTGACATGGAACAGGGAGGGAGAGAGGAGAGACCCCAACCAACCAAGCTGACTCGCACTATAGTAGACTAATAGCTGCCATAGCTATTAATAGCAGCCCAACTGTTGGCTTTTGGTCGTTGTAGCCTCTCCTTCTCCTTTAACTTTTATATTCCATTTTAATTCCATCTTCCATTGATTTAGATATCTGCTAACTTTTTTCCCACCAGGAGGCTCTGACTGTAGTCCATAGCCACTTATGGTTGGCCAACAACAAGCTACACACGCCCCTTATGGTTGGCCAACAACAAGCTACACACACCCCTTATGGTTGGCCAACAACAAGCTACACACGCCCCTTTTGTGAAAAGCAAAGAGCAGCAGCATAAATTATAAAGTTCTTTCTCTCTGCTGCAGCAGTCCTGTTCAAATTCATATCAGTCTTTCTGGACAAGTCAGTTCAAATTAAACATACCCGTGACAATCAGATCAGATTCGACCCAGACCCATGACGTTATTTAGAATTCTGGATCCAGACCCAATCAGGTCCCGGAGTGGGTGTCGGGTATTCGGGTACAAGTGGATCCGTGAAGACCTCTAGGGTAAAGTGACTAGGCATCAGGATAGAGAGTAATATGAGTCCAATAAAGTAGCAGCAGCATGTGATGAGTGTAAAGTATGTGTGGGGGTGCTTGTGTTGTTGGTTTGTGTGGAGGAAGGGGGTGCGGCTGTGGGTGTGGTATATAGTGTGTGGGTGCGTCAAGTGGAGCATCTGGTTGCTCCTCATTTTACACTACAGACCCGCAAATATTCTTTACATCATCAACATATGAATCACTACAAAACTTCTTGTATGACCTCTTATACACTATAGCCTTTGGAACTTTGGTTTTCCTCGATATGGCTATTATATTGTGATCACTACATCCTATGGATTTGGATACTGCTTAAAGCAAATATCTGCAGCGTTAGTAAAAATGGGATCAATACATGTAGATGATTTAATTCCTGTGCTGTTTGTAACTACCCTGGTAGGTTGACTGACAACCTGATCCAGTATTGCAGCCACTGGTTACAGTTTTAAGTTTTTTCCTGAGTGGGGAGCTTGATGTTACCCATTCAATATTCAAATCACCCTGAAAATATACTTCTCTGTTTATATCACGTACATTATCAAGCATTTCACACATATTATTCAGATACTGACTGTTAGCACTTGGTGGTCTATAGCAGCTTCCTGCAAGAATGGGCTTTAAGGTGAGGCAGATGAACCTGTAGCCATATTACTTCAACAGTATTTAATATTAGATCGTCTCTAAGCTTTACAGGAATGTAGATCTGAATATAGACTCCTCAGATGTGCTTGTGTTCGTTAGAAAAAATGTCAGTTCTTTCGAAAAGTATAGAATTGAAGTACAGTGGTGAAACTCATTAAATGTGACTTTTAAAGAACGTCAGCGCCAGTCACAGTGCGTAGATAAAATCACTGGGGAACCAAGCCAGAACAAAAATGGCCAAATTCCAACTTGTGCTGTGATAATTGTGTTGTTTACTCTATAACCTGTTAGTTCATACGCCTTGTGACCATGATGTACAGGTATATAGGCCTAAGGCCGAGACAATATGACAGTGGCAGAATAAATTCAACTGCACCTTTCTTTCATAATGAAACTGGAGAGTAACCTCTGTCAGGTGAAGTCCACAAAGTATATTTCATGTAACAAACAGGTACATGGTCAAGCAGCAGGTAGCCTAGTGGTTAGAGTGTTGGGCTGGTAACTGGAAGGTAGCTGGATCGAATCCTTGAGATGACAAGGTAACAATTGGTTGTTCTTCCCCTGAGCAGAGCAGATATCCCACTGTTACCTGGGTGCTGAAGCTGTGGATGTTGTATAAGGCAGCCCCCCGCACCTCTCTAATTCAAAGAGGTTGGATTGAATGCAGAAGATACATTCAGTTGGACCACTGACTAGGTATCCTTATTGTTTCCGACATTTGTGTCCTACTAAACAACTACAGATTTAGAACCACGGAGAGTTACCGCAAGTCACAAAGAAATCAAGAGCTGCCTCCACTATTCCAGCACCATTATAACATTGTCAAATCACCTATGCTTAGTCTACTAGTGACAACCCCCCCCCCCCCCCCTCCCTTCACTTTCCAATCAGTTGGGCTGCCAGACTTAATTGCCATACCTTTTACCTCATCCCTTTCAACCATACAATTTTTCAATTCCTCATTTAACAGCTTTTACAGTCATTTTCTTTAAGTGGCTTATTAGTAACTGTGATAAGTATTTTCATAAATGCGTCTAGTGCAACATCTGGGTGCTCCTCATTACACACCACAAACCTGAAAATGTTCTTTACATCATCAACATATGAATCACTACAAAACTTATTGTATGACCTCTTATACACTATATTAGGCCCAGCCTTTGGAACTTTGGTTTTCCTAGATATGGCTATTATATTGTGATCACTACATCCTATGGATTTGGATACTGCTTTATAGCCATATTACTTCAACAGTATTTAACATTAGATCGTCTCTAAGCTTTACAGGAATGTAGATCTGAATATAGACTCCTCGGATGTGCTTGTGTGCGTTAGAAAAAATGTCAGTTCTTTAGAAAAGTATAGAATTGAAGTACAGTGGTGAAACTCATTAAATGTGACTTTTAAAGAACGTCAGCGCCAGTCACAGTGCGTAGATAAAATCACTGGGGAACCAAGCCAGAACAAAAATGGCCAAATTCCAACTTGTGCTGTGATAATTGTGTTGTTTACTCTATAACCTGTTAGTTCATACGCCTTGTGACCATGATGTACAGGTATATAGGCCTAAGGCCGAGACAATATGACAGTGGCAGAATAAATTCAACTGCACCTTTCTTTCATAATGAAACTGGAGAGTAACCTCTGTCAGGTGAAGTCCACAAAGTATATTTCATGTAACAAACAGGTACATGGTCAAGCAGCAGGTAGCCTAGTGGTTAGAGTGTTGGGCTGGTAACTGGAAGGTGGCTGGATCGAATCCCTGCGCTGACAAGGTAACAATTGGTTGTTCTACTCCTGAGCAAGGCAGTTAACACACCATTCCCTCGGCGCTGAAGCCGTGGATGTTGTTTAAGGAAGTCCACCGCATTCTCTAATTCAGAGAAGTTGGATTGAATGCAGAAGATACATTCAGTTGGACCACTGACTAGGTATCCTTACTGTTTCTAACATTTGTGTCCTACTAAACAACTACAGATTTAGAACCACGGAGATTCACAAAGAAATCAGGAGCTGCCTCCACTATTCCAGCACCATTATAACATCATCAAATCACCTATGCTAAGTATACTAGTGACAACTAAAAGATACCAAAAACAATTTAGTCCAATCAACAGAAGCTAAATATGATATGGGTGACAATGGTTCTGATTTGTGTATGTGTGTGTGGACATGTTTAACTATACTTGTGGGGACTTCTGAACCAGAAGTCCCTACAAGAATAGTAAACAAACAAAAATTGGACCAACTGGGGACATTTTGTTAGTCCCCAAAAGGTAAAATGCTATTTGTAGGGGTTTAGGTTTAGAATTAGGGTTATGGTTAGGAGCTATGTTTAGGGGTTAGGGAAAAATGGATTTTGAATGGGAATAAATTGTATATCCACAAGGTTAGCTATACAAGACTGAGTTTGTGTGTGTGCATTCATTCAAATAGAAAAAAACATACTTTCTCACTCTACTTGTAGAGAAATGCCAACGCCATCCTTTCTTTCATGTTGACGAACCGGCCTATGACTCTGTCATACAGTACATGTTTTATTTTTTGTTGTACTAGACTTCCTGGCTAAAATGCTTGCTCGCTAGCCTAACTTCCTTTCATGGGTGACGTTAGCTAGTTAACATTAGCCTTCTACATCTAGCTACACATTGAACTCCTTTCCTCTCAGTCTGGGGACACAATGTATCAATTTACGGTTGGATCAGAATCACTGTTATAATCATTGGCCAGTATTCAAGTCCAAATCCCTATCTCCATTTCATGGCTAATTTAGGAAAGGGTCCACTTTAGCTAGCCATCCAGCCACCGGAGGACAACACAATGAGATTAAACAATTCAAGTTGTTTCTTTTAATGACATATTTCTCTTGATGCGAAGAGATCTGAGTGAAGCCAAGGAGAGGAGCATTCACAGGTGAGCTCACTCAGTTTAGCTCAGTGCTGATTGGCTATTATTTTATACCTTTTTTATCAAGGGAGGCCAAATGCTCGCTGGCTTCCCTTGCATTCAATGCTAGGGTGGCAACAATGTCATACTCTTCATGACCAGACAGCATCAGATAGATGGCCTACACATGGAGACAGAGGGGCGCTGTTTTGCTCACTCAGATGCTTTCTCCAGTGAGATAAATATATTTGTTTGTGAATGGAAGGAAAATTATGAAAACGTACCTAGAATGTTGAATACAATATGTAATGAACATATGGTATTCAGATACAAGTGGATCGGTGAAGACCTCTAGGGTAAAGTGACTAGGCATCAGGATAGAGAGTAATATGAGTCCAATAAAGTAGCAGCAGCATGTGATGAGTGTAAAGTATGTGTGGGGGTGCTTGTGTTGTTGGTGTGTGTGGGGGAAGGGGGGGCAGCTGTGGGTGTGTTATATAGTGACCACACACACACACACACACACACACACACACACACACACACACACACACAGTGCCTTCAGGAAAGTAGTCAGACTCCTTGATTTTTTCCCACATTTTATGTTTTTCTACAATTGATTACCGGAAATGTTTTTTTTCCTTCAATCTACACACAATACCCCACAATGCCAAAGCAAAAACTGTTTTTTAGTAATAAAAAAATCTGAAATATCACATTTACATAAGTATTCAGACCCTATACGCAGTACTTTGTTGAAGCCCCTTAGACAGTGATTACAGCATTGAGTCTTACGTATAATGCTATAAGCTTGGCGCACCTGTATTTGGTGAGTTTCTCCTATTCTTCTCTGCAGATCCTCTCAAGCTCTGTCAGGTTGGATGGGCAGTGTCGCTGCACAACTATTTTAAGGTCTCACCAGAGACATTTGTTCGGGCTTAAGTCAGTCCAGGCTCTGAACACTGACCCCGCCAGGGGAGGGGGGCTGAGTCTTTGACTCCCCACTGCATATGGTGGTCTAGTCAGTACAGACAACAGGTATTTCCTAGTCACTATTAGCATCTGCGTTGTTCCCAAAGCAAAACATGGAGATGTTTAGATTAGACCACATACTTTTCATTTTGTTCATTACAGTGTACCCTTGTATTCAAAGGTCATTTCATAGCTTAGAAAATGTCAATTATCAGGGTTGTTGTCAAGAATCCTTTTATTTTGGCTGGCAGGGGGTCAAAAGGGACAGCAACATGAGTGTTCACCTGAGGTAAAGGGGAATCCTGTGGGAGTGACTGTGTTGATGGAGTGGATGGGTCAGGTGTCAGCAGCGCTGCAGAGGGCACACAGACAGCCAGGCGGGGGTGATTCTTGTTTCCCTGCAGTGGCCAGTCTCTATCATTCCATTGCTGTTTTTCTCTCCCCTTCACAATGAGGCCATTCATCAGCACACACAGCGGAACTGTGAAAACCTTTGCCTAGGTGCCCTGAAACAAGGGGCTTGTGGCAAACCAGCTGGACGCCTGTGACTCATCCAACAGGACTGGGGTGCGGACAGTCAAGTTGACTCACAATCACCACCTCACACTGCACAAAACAGCTATTAAACTAGGATTGTATTTTATGATACCAGAGAAGGATTTTCTCTGTAGATGGCACAGTGCCATCTAAAACCTGAGGATGAAAGCTTCAGTTGAAGAGCAAGATGATTTATGCTGTTATTCAGTGGGGGTGTTGTGGTTTGCGTTGTTACGTATGTGGAAAGCACCTGTGTCAACATGTTGTGGGTGTTGGGTTATTCCAAGGTTTAGATTCCTGAAGAGATTATTGCTAAATTAAGAATAGGTTTATAGCCTGTTGCATTATGTTTTCTTCAAGACATGTTATTTCCATAGTCCAATATTATGGTGCACTATGTTTTCTGATTTATGAATGGAATATTTATCTGGAATATTTTAGAATGAAAAAAAATGTATTCCGAATGAATTTTCTACATTGAAAATATCATTGACAGAATATCCATATCCAGTCAGGAACTGTTTATATGTTCTAAGTTTCCGTCAGTGTTGGTTTAAAGAGTACACAAATATTTTATAACTCGACCTCGATTTATCGACGACTTTTATGCTTGCCTATTACAGTTTTACCGCATGCCTATTCATTTACAAGGCTTTATTTACTAACTAATATTGTTTTAAAAATGACAGTGGACATAACGCTACTTCACTTTGAACAGTAGGCTAATTCAAAGAAAAACGGAAGTTCCCTGTCTGCCACCAGTTTCGTGGAGAAGTACAGTAACCGCAAGCTACCTGTAAGTCTACAGTCACAATTTAACATACATTCTGAATCAGATCGTTAACTTATACGATAGAATCAATTGATATTGATCACATAAAATGAATTGATATACGCTTCCAAAGAGGCAAGCACGTCTAATTTATTAACGTCTTGTAGGGCAGGAGCGTTGCATATCGTATTTTTTTGCAGTCGGGCTGCGTTTCTCAGCAGATTGCTCGATCGATCATCATGTTAATGCTATTCTTGGAACATTAAACATTTCTTTAGGCGTTGTGAGCTCTGACAATATCAATGTGCGACTGCAATTAAGACTACTTGAAATGTGCCCAGTTAATTGTCCTGCTATTCACAGGAGCATATTGAGGAGGAAGTCATTCTGCACGGGCAGTATGCCCCCATTACCAGGCGCTGAGTTGGTTCGTACACCGGTTCATCTGTACCGTTACCTTCTTAGATGTTGCAAGCAATTGCCAACCCGTGCAATGCAGCAACATTATCAACATGCTATAAGACAGGTACAGTCTGATTGTAGCCCATTACAGTTGTTACAGCATAGGCTACGTAGTGTATAACTTAGACATATCTGATGGTATTAAATGTTACAAAGAGCTAGGTTATAATGGCCAAACTTGGTCAACAATTTGCTTTTTTTGTATCAAACTAGGGTTACAATAGTCACACAGACGAAGACGATCCTGAGAGGATTCAACTGATCATACAAAGAGCTATATCAGATGCAGATTGGATTCTCGATAAAGTGAGCATTGCCTTTGCTGTTTTCAAACTCATTTGAATTGACAAATCAGACAACAGTATGTGGAAAGACTAACTTTGATAAGTTCTCAATCTGTTGTGTTTTCCAGTATAATAAGAAATGAGATGTGTGAAATAAGAGGACAAGACTGCTGACTCTATTGGACTTCCATGTGGAACAAGCCTTGATCAAAACAGGATTTTGCTTGTTCTGCCATGCAAGAAACATCCCAGGGACAGCTACATCAATCAATGTAGCAATAAGAGAAGTGATGTTTACCAACATTTTTACTGAGGGACCAACGAACAGTCCTCATTTGTGTTTTAGTCCTGCACTACACACCTGATTCACCTAGTCAAGTGGTTTGATTTGTTTATTCAGATATGTTAGTGCAGGGCTTGAACCAAAATGTGGGCTGTATGGTAGTCCCGAAGTAGGGGATTGGGAAACACTGACAAAAGTGTAGTCCTCAAAGCAAGATTTGCACATGCTGTCCACTTACGTTGATCTAATGTGTATTTATTGTTACAACAAAAATATGTTTGTATATCCGGCAATGTTACAATAGAGTAGCAGGATGAGAGTTATGTGGAGTCTGTATTTATCGTATGTGAACCATAACGCTATCTACGTTTCGATCAAAGATTTTCACGCGACTATTCTAAAATCTGCATTTTTTTTCAATTTTTCCACCAAATTCACTTGTTGAGGATACAAATCAATGTACTTTTTTGGTTAAGTTTTCATGTACCAAATAAAAATATAAAGTTTAATGTGTTTCCAATCAAATTTGATTCCCTCCCTCTTGTAAAGTTTGTGTCATCATCCCTTCATTACCTGTACCATATTTGAGGAAATACCAAAAATATATTTGTACCATAGACTGATTCATTTGAAACTTAACTTGCAGTAAAGCTTTCATGACTTAATATTAGCTTACAAGTATTTGATCATAGGAGTTGGGGGGGGAAGGGACTTGTGCATTGATAAGCACACCAAAGAAACGATATGTGTAAGAAAGACTACACTTGTAATGGCCCATTCCAGCTCAGGCTTCATCCATGTTATGAAGGTGGATATTGATCGTACAAACGCTGTTAATTCAAGGCAGCTTGTAACTGCAAGTTTATAGCGAACGCCAAACTCTTCATTATAAACTGGGTGGATCAAACCCTGAATGCTTGGCTGACAGCTATGGTATATCAGACAGAATAACACGGGTATGACAAAACTAATTACGTTGGTAACCAGTTTCTAATGGCAATACTGCACCTCGGGGGTTTGTGTTATATGGCCAATATGCCACAGCTAAGGGCTGTATCCAGGCACTCTGCGTTGCGTCACAGCCCTTAGCTGTGGTATATTGGCCATATATCACACTTGCAGTTACAAGCCACCTTGCTTAATTAACCAGGTTTCCATCCAACCTTTTTATGCAAGTAAAGCACAAGGTGCTAAGTCAAGTAAAACAAAATATCACCTGTAAATTGTTCTGTGGAACGTGATACAGTACGTTTCCACTGTAAGTAGGCAATCAATAGAAGAGGCAATGGGGCTGTTGTTCATCAATGGGTTCATCAATTCACTGAGGGGGCACAAAGTATGTGGGGATGGCTGGGGGTGGTCCTTAGGGGGGGCTATGCCCCCCTTCTGTATGTTGGCGAATTTAGCATTTTTCAAACACCTGAAACAGCTTCTTCCTGCAATCTAGAGTCATAGTCATTATGCGTAATTCTATGTTAAATTTTTTGTATATATTACTGCATATCTAACAATACTGGAGCCGTCTGTATCCTCCCGACTGTTTTCTTTTTTTTAAAGAAACTAAAAATGCTTCTCTGCATCTCTGCTAAAATGTGTAAAAGATTGATAGGAATTTCTAATTCAGTACATTTAGTTATTGCTTACTTTTCTAAAGTCTACCAAACTTGCCAGCAGGCATGACACCTAAGATAGTTAGACAAGCTAGCTACTCTAACTTGATTGATGGCCTGAAATGGCATCTTGGTAATGAGGTTGGGAGATTGGGAACCTACCTGGGCTAGATCATTATTTATATATTTTTGACAGGACAAATCTGAGGGGGCACATGCCCCTGTGCCAGTGGCAGTCGGTGCCGTTAATTTTTTTTTATTTTTATGCGCATGGCCTTATTTCTATTCCAGCATATTGGATTGACATTCCATTCATCCAACTCAAATGTTCCCTATACCCATCATGAGGTTGCTACAACATAACCTATGAATAAAAGTTTACAACGTAGGTGCACAGGTCAAGCGAAATTTGAGTAATCAAGGTGACCAACATGTTCTCATCCCTCGGCATCTAAACCTGACGAATGGACATCGTCCAATGGTAAGGGCACTAAACAAAGACGTGGGGACATGTTTTCGCACACACACGCACATCCGGATCTGGTGTCGATCAAACCAGTAGCTTGCTAACAGGTTGATATATAGCTATACTAGCATATTAGCATATGACTTTACTTGACTTTTGATTAAATGTTTAGAGAAAGGAGGACCAAAGGAGAAAAATCCTTCTACCTCCGGTTTCAACTGTGAGTTGGAAGAAGAGGGACAGCAAAGGCAATCCAGCAACCCAGATCAGCAAGAAGGCATGCAAATGGATATTTTTTTAGATATCACCATTAAATCTGACCATTGCCCTCAAGTACTTGGATGAGGATTTTCTACTTAGACACGTTTTCTACCAGGATGTAAAGATTTATGTATGTCACAGATTGGCCAGAGTTCACACATCTGGTGTCCCATTTACCTGATTAGAAGGAAGGAATGCGAGCCAGAAGTATTTTGGTCCTCAAGTGTAAATTTGAATAGACTCCCTTTCAGACAATTATGACACAATCTGGATGCACTCTGGAGTATTTTTTTTTTTTTAAATCTGACTTTTTTATGAATATGGTTCAATTCTGACACATCTATTAACTTATTTGTCGTGTTTTATTTACAGATATTTTCAATACCACCACTGACTGGACCAGTGTTCCCAAGACAGTTGGTATGTACTGTATAACTGTACTGTATAATTTTCTTGACAAACTTAGATTATAATAAATGGTTAGGGTGCTCATACACACTGATTTGTGCCATCAGCAGCAGTCAGGAACAACTCACGATCATACTGTAGATGTAATAAACTTGAGTGCTATAATATCATCAGTCACTTTAAGTAGTTCTTCCCCAGTGCTGTGTATAGCCATTATGCCATGCTTATGGGCCTACTGTTGTTATTTACTGATGATGTAATAATGCTACCTCACACTTGAACTTTCAGTTTTTTGTAATGTCTCCCCACTATCAACAGTTGTCTGATGCTGCTTCTTGAAAGAACTCAAGGTAAATGGCGCCCGAAGAGAATGGCTGACGTTTTACATGCTCCTGACCAATTGTGCTATTGTTAGTTCTTTGTGTTGTTTGTAACTTATTTTTTACATAATGTTGCTGCGGCCGTCTCTTATGACTGACAATAACTTCTGGACATCAGAACAGCAATTATTCACCACGAACTGGAAGAAGCTTTTTCCTTTAATGAGTCCGACAAGAAGGATATACTGCTCTCCTGAGAACAGGCCCAGATCCCCGTCATTTGCGTAAAGAAAAGACGGGGGAAAAGAGGACGCAGATCGGGCTGCCTTCTAAGAATCCGTAGGCAAGTGAGTAAACTCCCACTGCCATCAATTCTACTTGCTAACATGCAATCATTGGAAAATTAAATTGATGACCTACGATTGTCCTACCAACGGGACATTAAGAAATGTAATATCCTGTGTTTCATGAAGTCATGGCTGAATGATGACACGGACAATATAGAGCTGAAGGGATGTTCACTGGCAAAACAGAGAAGCTACGTCTGGGAAGACGAGGGGTGGGTGGGTGTGTTTTTTTGTCAATAACAGCTGATGCACAATGTCCAATATTAAAGAAGTCTTGAGGTATAGCTCGCCTGAGGTAGAATACCTTATAGCTGTAGACCACGCTATCTACCAAGAGAGTTCTCATCTATATTATACGTAGCCGTCTATTTACCACCACAGACCGATGACTCGGCACTAAGACCACACTCAACCAACTCTATGGCCATAAGCAAACAAGAAAATGCTCAACCAAGTGGCGCTCCTAGTGGCCCGGGGACTTTAATGCAGGCAAACTTAAATCAGTTTTACCACATTTTTACCAGCATGTCACATGTGCAAACACATGTGCAAATGGAAAAAAAACTCTAGACCACATTAACTCCACACAGAGATGCATAGAAAGCTCTCCCAAGCCCTCCATTTGGCAAATCCGACCATAATTCTATCCTCCTGATTCCTGCTAACAAGCAAAAACTAAAGCAGGAAGTACCAGTGACTCGCTCAATACGGAAGTGCTCAGATCACACGGATGCTGAAATATGTTCCGGTATTCATCCAATGGCATTGAGGAGTATACCACCTCAGTCATCGGCTTCATCAATAAGTGCATCGATGACGACGTCCCCACAGTGATCGTACGTACATATCCCAACCAGAAATCATGGATTACAGGCAACATCCGCATCGAGCTAAAGGCTTGAGCTGCCGCTTTCAAGAAGCGGGACACTAATCCGGACGCCTATAAGAGATCCGGCTATGCCCTCAGACGAACCATCAAACAAGCAAAGCGTCAATACAGGATTAAGATTGAATCCTACTACACCGGCTCTGAAGCTTGTCGGATGTGGCAGGGCTTGAAAACTATTACGGACTACAACGGGAAGCCCAGACGCAAGCTGCCCAGTGACGCGAGCCTACCAGATGAGCTAAATGCCTTTTATGCTCACTTCGAGGCAAGCAACACTGACGCATGCAGAAGAGCACCAGCTGTATGTGATAACGCTCTCGGTAGCAAAACTTTTAAACAGGTCAACATTCACAAAGCCGCGGGGCCAGATGTATTACCAGGACGTGTACTCAAAGCATGCGTGGACCAACTGGCAAGTGTCTTCACTGACATTTTCAACCTCTCCCTGACTACGTCTGTAATGCCTACATGTTTCAAGCAGACCACTATAGTCCCTGTGCCCAAGAAAGCAAAGGTAACCTGCCTAAATGAAAAACGCCCTGTAGAACTCACGTCGGTAGCCATGAAGTGCTTTGAAAGGCTTTTCGTGGCTTACATCAACATCATCCCCCCGGATACCCTAGACCCACTCCAATTCGCATACTGCCCCAACAGATCCACAGATGACGCAATCTCAATCGCACTCCACACTGCCCTTTCCCACCTGGACAAAAGGTTATGTGAGAATGCTGTTCATTGACCACAGCTCAGCTTTCAACACCATAGTGCCCACAAAGCTCACAAAGACCATGGGACTAAACACTTCCCTCTGCAACTGGATCCTGGACTTCCTGATGGGCTGCCCCCAGGTGGTAAGGGTAAGCAACAATATGTCTGCCACGCTGATCCTCAACACTCTTGCCCCTCGGGGTGTGTACTTAGTCCCCTCCTATACTCCTGTTGACCCACGACTGTGTGGCCAAACACGACTCCGACATCATCATTAAGTTTGCTGACGACACAACAGTGGTAGGCCTGATCACCGACAACGATAAGACAGCCTATAGGGAGGAGGTCAGAGAACAGGCAGTGTGGTGCCAGGACAACAACCTCTCCCTCAATGTGATCAAGACAAAGGAGCTGATTTTGGACGACAGACCCTAATTAATATCAACGGAGCTGTAGTAGAGCAGGTTGAGAGCTTCAAGTTCCTTGGCGTCCACATCACCAACGATCTATCATGGTCCAAACATACCAAGACAGTCGTGAAGAGGGTACGACAAAACCTTTTCCCCCTCAGGAAACTGAAAAGATTTGGCATAGGTCCCCAGGTCCTAAAAAAGTTATACAGCTGCACCATCGAGAGCAATCTAACCGGTTGCACCACCGCCTGGTATGGCAACTGCTCGGCATCTGACAGTAAGGTGCTACAGAGGGTAGTGCGTACGGCCCAGTACATCACTGGGGCCAAGCTTCCTGACATCCAGACCCTATATAATAGGCAGTGTCAGAGGAAAGGCCATAAAATTGTCAGACTCCAGTCACCCTAGTCATAGACTGTTTTCAATGCTACCGCACGGCAAGCTGTACCGGAGCACAAAGTCTAGGACAAAAAGGCTTCTCAACAGTTTTTATCCCCAAGCCAAAAGACTCCTGAACAGGTAACCAAATGGTTACCTGGACTATTTGCATTGTGTGCCTCCCCCAACCCCTCTTTTACGCTGCTGCTACTCTCTGTTTATCATATATGCATAGTCACTTTAACTATAGATTCACGTACATTCTACCTCAATTGGCCCGACCAACCAGTGCTCCTGCACATTGGCTAACCGGCTATCTGCATTGTGTCCCACCACCTGCAAACCCTCTTTTTACGCTACTGCTACTCTCTGTTCATCATATATGCATAGTCACTTTAACCATACCTACATGTACATACTACCTCAATAAGCCTGACTAACCAGTGTCTGTATATAGCCATGCTACTGTTATTGTCACATTCTGACCTTAGTTCCTTTATTATGTCTTTGTGTTAGTTTGGTGAGTTGGGGTGGGTAGTCTATGTTCTTTTTTCTATGTTGTATTTCTGTGTTTGGCCTGGTATGGTTCTCAATCAGAGGCAGCTGTCGATCGTTGTCTCTGATTGAGAATCATACTTAGGTAGCCTGTTTTCCCCATTTTGGTTGTGGGTGATTGTTTTTTGTGTCTGTGTTTTCCACACAGAACTGTTTCGTTTTCAGTTTGTGTAGTGTTCAGTTTTGATAAAAAATATGACGAACACTTACGACGCTGCGTATTGGTCCGATCCTTCCTACTCCTCCTCCTCAGAAGAGGACGAAAACCCTTACAGTTATTTTCAAATGTCTTTTTACTGTTGTTTTATTTCTTTACTTACCTACAGACGCACACACACACACACATTATTTTTGCACTATTGGTTAGAGCCTGTAAGTTAGCATTTCACTGTAAGGTCTACCTGTTGTATTCGGCGCACGTGACAAATAAACTTTGATTTGATGGTGACCAAAAGGCTCCTTAACAGTTTCTACCCCCAAGCCATAAGACTGCTGAACAATTAATCAAATGGCCACCGGACTATTTACATTGACCCCCCCTCCATTTGTTTTGTACACTGCTGCTACTAGCTGTTTATTATCTATGTATAGTCACTTCACCCCTACCTACATGTACAAATGACCTCAACTAACCTGTACCCCCGCACACTAACTCGGGACCGGTACCCCCTGTAAATAGCCTCATTATTGTGTTGTTTTTTATTATTTTTTTACTTTAGTTTATTTGGTAAATATTTTCTTAACTCTTCTTGAACTGCACTGTTGGCTCAGGGCTTATAAGTAAGCATTTCACGGTAAGGTCTACACTTGTTGTATTCAGTGCATGTGACAAATAAAGTTTGATTTGTTTCAATGCTGTTCTAGATTCTGCACAGATTATTATAGACATTGTGAATATCTCCACAGACCTGCAACATTTGCATGCTATCTTGAACATGCACGTGTTCTATGATCACATAAGAAGACATTTGTAGTTACAGTAACCCCAGAAATGTGGCCATGGATGTTTGGAAGATTACATTCACTTTAGGCTAGTTACTGTATTGCAAAATAAATATGGAATTGTTTGGTTGCAAACCAAATATCAACATTTGAGGGAGATGTATACAGCTTGGATAGCCAGTGGCTTAGTCCTATTCTTTAACGTCTATTTTTGGTTGGGATGTGGACATTAATCCCACAAACATTCATCAATTTGTCAACAAACTGCAATGAAACAATAGCTTTTGATAGCTTCTTGCAAATGCTTTAGCCTAATAGTATCATATCACAATTATGTCATTTATCTTTCTCTGTTAAACCTACATTTTTGCAAATTCAATGTATTTTACAAGTTGATTCCATATCACAATATGTTGACAAATTATGTTAATGGTGTAAATAAACAAATGCATTCAACACTAACAAGTGTCTGTGTTTCAACTGATGAAATATTTTGTTTTGCCCATTCACCCTCTGAATGGCACACATACCCAATCCACGTCTCAATTGTCTCAGGGCTTAAAAAATCGTATTTAACCTGTTTCCTTCATGTACACTGATTGAAGTGGAATTAACAAGTGACATCAATAATGAATCATAGCTTTCACCTGGTCAGTCTGTCACAGAAGATGTTCTTAATGTTTTGTACATTCAATGAAAAGGCACATTGAAAGAGTGATTCCGAAAAATCAGTGGACCTGCGTGAGGGGTGTCGGGTGAACGCTTTGAACGCGCTGTTGCACAGGCAAAGGCGGGAGCTTGAGGCTCATTTTACTTTACCCAGAATACATTTTATGGTTATGGCAGACAGACAAGAAGTCAGAGAAAGATGCAGTAAGTAGCCTAAGCAACGTGGGAAAAAAGGATGACGACTTCATCGGCTTGACATCATGCAGCTGCACAACAGCAAACCACTGTCTACTTAACATTTTATTACTTCTAGAAACCGTCTACTTTAGGCCAAAGTGTTTAATTGATTGATTTGTTGCAGGAAACTACAGTTGAGTTTATGATGGCCGACTGACCGTCAATTTGGATTGCGCAATATAGGCCTATGCGATAATAAGCGCGTATTCATATGGAAGTTTATTAAATGCATAATAGGCTAGGAGTACCTATAGATAAAATTATAGGTCTACATATATATCGACAAAACATATAGGCCTATGTATACCATGCTATTACGTTTATTACCTTAACTGCATATTTTTCTGTAGGCTACCCCGGCATCATTGACTTGCGATCTGTTTTGCGCATGGAGACAACAAGTGCGTTTTTCTGCATGGGTTCTGTTGGCTACTTGCGGCATAATACTGTATTTTCTGAAGGTGAAAGCCAAATCATGGCACAGCTGCTCAAATTGGATAGGCGGTGAGAAATTCTGTGCATCCCTGTCAGAAATATGCTGTGCAGAAGTCCATTGCAATGCAGGTGCGGTTATGGCCATTAGGCCATATGCGGGTAATGGGTATAGGTGTTGAATTGTCACATAAAAGGTGTAAAATGTTTAAACATAGTATTTATTAGATTAGATGATTAGATATTTATTAGATTAGATGCTCCAATATCAATATAACAATTTTTATAAACATTTACATACTTACACTTGTTTTCAAACCGTGAAGCAATAGAAACTTCGAGCATGCTAGAGTTTCTTCTAGCCCGAAGTCCAACGCGCTATCGACGTTGCCTTTTAAAGCATGCTCGAAAGTTGCTCGAAGAAACTATTTTGTAACAAGCCATGTTTGGTCATGGAATCCCCCCCAATATATATATATATCCCCCCCCCCCCCCCCCCCCCCCCCCCCATATTTCTGCAATATATGCAATACCGCTGGTGGCCATGGTGTGTTGAGCCACAGCTCCAAACATGGTTTTGTAAATCAAGAACAGATTAACATATCCAAACTCAATATGACATGAAGGCTCCCTATTAAATAATGTTGGAACCACATTCCAAGCTTGATGACTGCAAAACCCATTTGAAAAAGTACTAATTCAAACGTTGAATTGGCATGTGGTGATGCAGTCCAGCTTTATTTAGGTATTAATATAATTTTTCACCACAATAGAATGAAATTGGTGAAGATATAATTGATATTCCTAACACTTACTCATTCCAAGGGTTTTCTTTGTTTACTATTTTCTACATTGTAGAATAATAGTGAAGACATCAAAACGATGAAATAACATATGGAATCATGTAGTAACCAAAAAAGTGCTTATCAAATCTAAATATATTTTATATTTGAGATTCTTCAAAGTAGCCACCCTTGACCTTGACGAGAGCTTTGCACACTCTTGGCATTCTCTCAACCAGATTCATGGAGGTAGTCACCTGGAATGCATTTCAATTAACAGGTGTGCATTGTTAAAAGATAATTTGTGGAATTTCTTTAAGTATTAATGCGTTTGAGCCAATCAGTTGTGTTGTGACAAGGTAGGGTTGGTATACAGACGATAGCCCTATTTGGTAAAAGACCAAGTCCATATTATGGCAAGAACAGCTCAAATAAGTATCATTACTTTAAGACATGAAGGTCAGTCAATACGGAACTTTGAACGTTTCTTCAAGTACAGTGGCAAAACCATCAAGCGCTATGATGAAACTGGCTCACATGAGGACCGCCACAGGAAAGGAAGACCCAAAGTTACGTCTGCTGCAGAGGATAAGTTCATTAAGTTACCAGCCTCAGAAATCGGCATTTAACTGCACCTCAGATTGTAGCCCAAATAAATGCTTCACAGAGTTCAAGTAACAGACACATCTCAACAACAATTGTTCAGAGGAGACTGCGTGAATCAGGCCTTCATGGTCGAATTGCTGCAAAGAATCCACTACTAAAGGACACCGATAAGAAGACGAGACTTGCTTGTACCAAAAAACACGACCAATGGACATTAGACCGGTGGAAATCTCTCCTTCTCCAAATTTGAAATTTTTGGGTTCCAACCTCCGTATCTTTGTGAGACGCAGAGTTGATGAACGGATGATCTCTGCATGTGTGGTTACCAACATGAAGCATGGAGAAGATGGTGTGGGGGTGCTTTGCTGATGACAATGTTGGTAATTCATTTAGAATGCAAGGCATACTTAACCAGCATGGCTACCACAGCATTCTGCAGCTATACGCAATCTCATCTGGTTTGCGCTTAGTGGGATTATCATTTGTTTTTCAACAGGACAATGACCCAGAACACACCTCCAGGCTGTGTAAGGGCTATTTGACCAAGAAGGAGAGTGATAGAGTGCTGCATCAGATGACCTGGCCTCCACAATCAACCAACCTCAACCCAATTGGGATGAGTTGGGCCGCAGAGTGAAGGAAAAGCTGCCAACAAGTGCTCAGCATATGTGGGAACTCCTTCAAGACTGTTGGAAAAGCATTCCAGGTGACTACCTCATGAAGCTGGTTGAGAGAATGCCAAGAGTGTGCTAAGCTTCATCAAGGCAAAAGGTGGATACTTGAAGAATCAAAATTCTAAATATATTTTGATTTAACACTTTTTTGGTTACTACATGATTCCATATGTTATTTCATAGTTTTGATGTCTTCACTATTATTCTACAATGTTGTAGATTGTGTTGAGGCACAGACCTGGAGAAGGGTACCAAAACATTTCTGCTGCATTGAAGATCCCCAAGAACACAGTGGCCTCCATCGTTCTTAAATGGAAGAAGTTTAGAACCACCAAGACTCTTCCTAGAGCTGGCTGCCCGGCTAAACTGAGCAATCGGGGGAGAAAGGCCTTGGTCAGAGAGATGACCAAGAACCCAATGGTCACTTTGATAGAGCTCCAGAGTTCCTTTGTGGAGATGGGAGAACCTTCCAGAAGGACAACCATCTCTGCAGCACTCCACCATTCAGGCCAGATGGAAGCCATTTCTCAGTAAAAGGCATTTAGCTTGGAGTTTGCCAAATGGCACCTAAAGGACTCAGACCATGAAAAACAAAAGTCTCTGGTCTGATGAAACCAAGATCGAACTCTTTGGCCTGTATGGCAAGCATCACATCTGGAGGACACCTGGCACCATCCTTACTGTGAAGCATGGTGGTGGCAGTATCATGCTGTGGGGATGTTTCTTAGCGGCAGGGACTGGGAGACTAGTCAGCATAGAGGGAAAGATGAACAGAGCAAAGAACATAGAGATCCTTGATGAAAACCCGCTCCAGAGCGCTCAAGACCTCAGACTCGGGAAAATATTCACCTTCCAACAATACAATGACCCTAAGCACACAGCCAAGGCAACGCAGGACTGGCTTCGGGACAAGTCTCTGATTGTCCTTGAGTGGCCCAGCCAGAGCCTGGACTTGAACCTGATCTGACATCTTTGGAGATACCTGAAAACAGCTGTGCAGCAACGCTTCCCGTCCAACCTGACAGAGCTTGAGAGGATCTGCAGAGAGGAATGGGAGAAACTCCCCAAAAACAGGTGTGCCAAGCTTGTAGCGTCATACCCAAGAAGACTTGAGGCTAAAATAGCTGTCAAAGGTGCAAAAAACAAAGTACTGAGTAAAGGGTCTGAATACTTATGTAAATGTGATATTTCAGTTGAACATTTTTAATAATTTGAAAAAAACAATTGAATATATTTTAAAATAAGGCTGTAACATAACAAAATGTGGAAAAAGTCAAGGGGTCTGAATATTTTCCAAATGCCCCATATGTAGGGGTGTAATACTGTTATGCTGTATGATGTACTGTTTCATCTTTTGTTTCATTTGGGATGTAAGTGCCTGAATGTGTTTGGACCCCCGGAAGAAGCTAATGGAGGATCTCTAATAAATTCAAATACAAATTGCATAATAACATCAATGTCATAACTGTTCTTCCCCTCCCTGTTCCTTCCCTCCCTGTTCCTATTCCTTCCCCTCCCTGTTGCTGTTCCTTCCCCTCCCTGTTTCTTCCCCTCCCTGTTGTTCCCTTAGATTCCGTTTCGATTAACATCCCTAACTCTGGACTTCACTACGTCTCCACTGTTCTTATGGAGTTCCTAGCCTTCCATTCTGAAATATGAAAAAGGTAATATATTTCAGTCATCATTCATTTTATTCTTATAGCTGATAGAATGGTCATTTATTTTAGTCCTTACCTCAAACATAGCAACACATGCTGTTAATTAGCTCACTTTCACCTTCATTGCATTGCTGGTACAAAAACATACAGCTAAGATAAAGCTCTGTACTATAGAGATTACAGCCCACATTAGCATTGATGGATAGGGGAGACAAAGAAAATAGTCTGTGACAAATTTAAGAGAAGTCCATGTATCTTTGTACTTCTTTGGTTTCACACTGCTCTCCTGGGCTCTTCTTTCCATGCTTCTCTGCATAGTAATACTTTTTAGTGTCAAAAAAAATTTTTGAGTTTTTTTGTCACACTTTCTTACTGTGCATTAACATCTCATGAGAGGAAACACTAGGGGCGCGGCACTGCTGCCAGACCCTGATCTTACCTGCATGATTTGTTTGTTTATAGTTATATCACTCAAGTTTGTTTTGTTTTGTCTATATCCAAGTGGATTGTATGTGGCATGTGTGACTCTCTTTATCCTAACTGCTGTAATATGCAACAAAAAATGTACAATCACAACCGGAGGTTATATGGAGTCAGTGAGTAAATGAACCACCATCACGTACTGCCGTGAGTATCTCTCTTTCTGAGATAAAGCTCACACTCTCCAAAACAGCATTGCCTTGCCTGAGGGTTGTTCTACAAAGTCAAAAAGGGAAACTAAGCAGAAACAAGGCTCGAGGTGGTGTTATGAACAGACTACGGAGGTGGAGGCGGGGAAGCCGTCCCCCGTTCCTGATGATCACCCTGTCAAATGTGCGGTCATGTAATAATAAACTGGATGAGTTACCGGCAAAGGCTACATTTGAAGAGGAGGAGATCCAATCTAATCTGCTTTACAGAAATGTGGCTCAAGCAGGACAATATTGATGTGAACATTGATGGATACACTGTCATTAGAGCAGATCGAGAAAAAAACAACATCACATAAATCAATAGGTGGGGGGCTATGTACACTTAACAAAAATATAAGCTGAAATAGCTGAAATAAAAGATCCCAGAAATGGTCCATAAACACAGATTTGTTTATATCCCTGTTAGTGAGCATTTCTCCTTTTCATGATCCACGGGACAGGTGTGGCATATCAAGAAGCTGATTAAACAGTATGATCATTACTCAGGTGCACCTTGTGCTGGGGACACTAAAAGTGCACTCTAAAATGTGGCGTTTTGTCACACAATGCCACAGATGTCTATATTTTTGATGGAGTTTACAATAGGCATGCTGACTGCAGAAATGTCCACCAGAGCTGTTGCCAGAGAATAGAATGTTAATTTCTCTACCTTAAGCCGCCTTTGTCATTTGGCAGTACGGCCAACCGGTCTCACAACCGCAGACCACATGTATGGCGTTGTGTGGGCAAGCGGTTTGCTGATGTCAATGTAAACAGAGTGCCCCATGTTGGCAGTGGGGTTATGGTATGGGCAGGCATAAGCTACGGACAACGAACACAATTCCATTTTATCTATGGCAATTTGAATGCACCGAGATACCATGGTGCGATCCTGAGACCCATTGTCATGCCATTCATCCGCCGCCATCACCTCATTTCAGCATTATCATGGTGGCGGATAATGCACAGCCCTATCTCGCAAGGATATGTACACAATTACTGGAAGCTGAATATATCCCAGTTCTTCCATGGCCTGCATACTCACCGGACATGTCACCCATTGAGCATGTTTGGGATGCTCTGGATTGACATGTATGTGTTCCAGTTCCCCCCACTATCCAGCAACTTAACACAGCCATTGAAGGGAGTGGGACAACATTCCACAGGCCACAATTAACAGTCTGATCACCTCTATGCGAAGGAGATGTGTAGCTCTGCATGAAGCCACGCTGCACATCTACCATGCGAGATTGTACAGATTACCATTATTCTGGTCTATGTGCCTGAACCTAACATTAAGGAAGCTGCTGACAGGATTACAGACGATTTCAATGATTGTATGACCAGCCAGTATTTGTGCTTGGGCATTTGAATATGCTCTCCCTCCCCGTGCACCTCTACACTCTGCAACAGTACGTTACCTGTCCGACTTGCTCAATTCGCATCCTGAACCAGTGTTATGGCAATGTAGATGATGCATACAAAGAAGTGTGCAGCGCACCCATCGGGAAATCAGACTATAACGTTATCCATCTCCTACCGAGATACAGGCAGAAGGTGAAACGCGAAAAACCTGAAGAGAAATCCATTCAGGTATGGACAAAAAGCAGGGAGGAGCTCAAGGTCTGCTTTGATGTGACACACTCTGAGGTGTTCTTTGACTCATGCAGGGATCCCCACAAGTTGACAGACAGCATCATACATTCAAGTTCTATGAGTATACTGTTATTAACAAAAAAACTGTCAATGTATTTCCCAACAAAAAGCCCTGGGTGTCTAAGGACTTGAAAATGTACTTCAATTAAAGAAAGTTAGATTTTTCCTGAAAGGAGATGCTGTAAAGGAGAAAGAAAATTAATTCAGGTCAAAAGTTTGGAAAGCTAAAAAGGACTTCAAGGATAAAGTGGATGTCATGTCTTCCGTCAAAGTCAGTTCCTCTCCTTTTTAGGGCGACGTTCGGGGGTCGATGTCACCGGTTTTCTAGCCATCGCCAATCCACCTTTCATTTTCTATTTGTTTTGTCTTGTTTTCCCACACACCATCTGTTCCCCCCCATGTCCGTGTGTGGAATTGTTTGTTGTAAAGGGTTGTGCATTTCTAACTGGGTTTCGACTGGTTATTTAAACCCTTATTTTGTTGTTTCTGGGTGCAGTTTGTTTTGCCTAAATTAAACTGCTCCGGTTGTTACCCATTTCTGCTCTCCTGCGCCTGACTTCCCTGCAGCCAGTCACGCACCTCTTACAGTGGAACAGAGGTTCTGTACAGGCAATCCAAGATGACCATGGGAAGGGCATAATGCAATGATGGGAAGCGAAAGGAAAAGAGACAACACTAAAATTACAGACTGTTCATCCTTTGTAAATTACCTTAACTGATTTATGAAAGATTTGACACTTTCAATTTAAAGACGAATGTGAACAAATCTGTGACAGCATCCCCAAATCCTCTCCTGTCCAGATAACAGAGAATGAGGTGGCCACATAATGCTTGTGAAATTTCAAGCCACACAAAGCCCCGGGTCCAGACGGACTACTGAGAAAAGTACTGAAGGTCTGCCCCGACTAGCTCAAGGTAGTCTTCACACAACTGTTTCAACTCCTGTTTTAACTCCGACGTAACCGTAACTGTAGTGGTTATTACCCACGTTGCAGTATGAAGCCGAAAGAACAGTGGCCAAGCGTTAGATATCCACCTAATTTTCAAATGCTTTTAAAACACGGAGCCCAAACACAGAAACTATGGATGCAACTTTCTCCAACCTCTGAATTATGTTTTTTAGACCTCCACAAGTCTGGTTCATCCTTGGGACCAATTTCCAAATGCCTGAAGGTACCACGTTCATCTGTACAAACAATAGTACGCAAGTATAAACACCATGGGACCACGCAGCCTTCATACCGCTCAGGAAGGAGTCGCGTTCTGTCTCCTAGAGATGAACGTACTTTGGTGCAAAAAGTGCAAATCAATCCCAGAACAGCCTGCAAAGGTAGAGTTATTTAAAGCTTTGAATGGGTCAGAGTGACCATCGGGTTCTTGGTCACCTCCCTGACTAAGTCCCTACTCCTCCGATTGCTCAGGTTGGACCTGGCGGCTAGCTCTTGGAAGAGTCTTGGTGGTTCCAAACTTCTTCCGTTTAAGAATGATGGAAGCCACTGTGTTCTTGGGGATCTTCAATGCTGCTGACATTTTTTGGTATCATTTCCCAGATCTGTGTCTCGGCACTATGCTGTCTCTGAGATCTACAGAAAATTGGTTCTTGCTCTGACATGCACTATCAACTGTGGTACCTTATATGGACAGGTGTGCCTTTCCAAATCATGTCCAATGAATTGAATTTACCACAGGTGGACTCCAATCAAGTTGTAGAATCATGTCAAGGATGATCAATGGAAACAGGATGCACCTGAGCTCAATTTCGAGTCTCATAGCAAAGCGTCTGAATAAATAAGGTATTTGTGTTTAGAATTTTTTTATACATTTTTCAAAAATGTCTAAAAACCTGTTTTCACTTTGTCATTATGGGGTATTGTGTGTAGATTTTGCTGATAATTTTTTTTAAAACAAGGCTGTAACAAAACAAAATGTAGAAAAAGTCGTCTGAATACTTTCCTAATGCACTGTATATAAACATTTATGGCAATTTAGCTAGCTTGCTATTGCTAGCTAATTTGTCCTGGGATAAAAACATTGGGTTGCTATTTTACCTGAAATGCACAAGGTCCTCTACTTCGACAATTAATCCACAGATAAAACGGTAAACCAAATTCGTTACTCATCATCCCTCCTCCTTCCTTCAGGCTTATTTTTCTTCGTTGGACTTTATTTTGTGATTGGCAACCAACTTTACAGAATTACTACAACCGACCAGTGTGGACCTAAGTTCATATTTCAATCAACCCTTGACTTTTTCCTCATTTTGTTGTGTTACAGCCTGAATTAAAAATTTATTAAATTGAGATTTGTCACTGGCCTACACACAATACCCCATAATGTCAAAGTGGAGTTATGATTTTTAAAACTTTTACAAATTAATTAAAAATGAGAAGCTGGAATGTCTTGACTCAATAAGTATTCAACCCCTTTGTTATGGCAAGCCTAAATACATTCAGGAGTAAAAAGGTGCTTAACAAGTCACATAAGTTGCATGGTCTCTGTGTTTAATAATAGTGTTGAACATTATTTTTGAAGGACAACCTCATCCTTGTACACACACATACACACACACACACACACACACACACACACACACACACTTATCTGTAAGATCCCTCAGTTGAGCAGTGAATTTCAAACACAGATTCAACCACAAAGACCAGAAATGTTTTCCAATGCATCGCAAAGAAGGGCACCTATTGGTAGTTGAGTACAAAATGAAAAGAAAAACAGACATTGAATATCACTTTGAGCATGATTAAGTTATTAATTACACGTTGAATGATGTTTCAATACACCCAGTCACTAGAAAGATACAGGGATTCACCATGAGGCCAATGTTGACTTTAAAACAGTTACAGAGTTTAATGGCTATGATAGGAGGAAAAACTGATGATGGATCAACAACATGGTAGTCACTCCACAATACTAAAATAATTGACAGAGTGAAAAGAAGGAAGCCTGTACAGAATAAAAAATATTCCAAAACATGCATCCTGTTTGCAACAAGGCACTAAAGTAGTACTGCAAAAAGTGTGGCAAAGCAATTAACTTTATGTCCTGAATATAAAGTGTTATGTTTGGGGAAAATCCAATACAACACATTACTGAGCACTGCAATCCATATTTTCAAGCATAGTGGTGGTTGCATCATGTTATGGGTATGATTGTAATCGTTAAGGACTGGGGAGTTTTTCAGGATAAAAAAGAAACGGATTGGAGCTAAGCACAGGCAAAATCCTAGAGGAAACTTGGTTACCTGCTTTCCAACAGGCACTGGGATATGAATTCACCTTTCAGCAGGACAATAACCCAAAGCACAAGGCCAAATATATACGTGAGTTGCTTACCAAGAAGACTGGCAATGTTTCTGAGTGGCCTAGTTACAGTTTTGACTTAAATCTATGGCAAGACCTGCAAATGGTTGTCTAGCAATGACCAACCACCAATTAGATAGAGTTTAAAGAATGTAGAAAAGAATAATGGGCAAATGTTGTACAATCCAGGTGTGGAAAGCTTAGAGACTTACCCAGAAAGACTCACAGCTGTAATCACTGCCAAAAGTGAATCTGACATGTATTGACTCTGGGGTTGAATACTTATCTAAGATAGTCATTTATGTTTCATGATATTTTTTTTTATTTTTTACAAATGTTAGTATTTAGTGTAGATCGCTTACAAAAAAAAGACAATTAAATCCATTTTAATCCAGATTTGTAACACAGCAAAATGTTTAAAAAGTCAATGGGTCTGAATACTTTCTGAAGGCACCGTACATTCAGAGGGGTGTGTAATGAAGGTACCAGACCGGTGAGACAACGGCCCTGAATGTTCAGAGGCATTGAACTTTTGACGGAACGATTGACGTTGAAGAAAAACAAAATGTCACCTGTACGTTGTTCTGTGGAGCATGACTGTACAGTATGTTTCCACTGAAAGAAGGCGATTGATTGAAGAAACAATAGGGCTATTGTTCATCAATGGGGCTGTTGTTCATGTGTCTGCCATATCGCCTAGGTCAGGGTTTCCCAACCTTCTCCTTTGTCCCCCCCCCCCCCCCAGACATTTCAAATGTTTGTTTTAACCCTAAACTGGCACACCTGATTCAATTAGTCAAAGACTTGATGATTAGTTGACTAATTGAATCAAGTGTGCCAGTTTAGGGTTAAAACAAAAATTTGAAATGTCTGAATGGGCAAGAGAAAAGGGTTCGGAAAACCTGACCTAGGTGCTTTTTGACAGTTCTTGGCTATGTCACGGAGTGAATAGTACAGTATTTTAATATTTTATTTAATATTGCATGTGCTTTTTATATTTATTCTATATTTAAAATTGCGTGTGCTATTTTCTATGGGCTTGATTATTTCTATTGTACTGCATGATCACGTGTGATGACTATTTAATTGCATGGACTTTTTTTCAACATTGAATCAAACTTTCCTGATGAAGCCTCCCGGGTGGCGCAGTGGTTAAGGGCGCTGTACTGCAGCGCCAGCTGTGCCATCAGAGTCCCTGGGTTCGCGCCCAGGCTTTGTCGTAACCGGCCGCGACCGGGAGGTCCGTGGGGTGACGCACAATTGGCATAGCGTCGTCCGGGTTAGGGAGAGTTTGGCCGGTAGGGATATCCTTGTCTCATCGCGCACCAGCGACTCCTGTGGCGGGCCGGGCGCAGTGCGCGCTAACCAAGGTTGCCAGGTGCACGGTGTAGCCTCCGACACATTGGTGCGGCTGGCTTCCGGGTTGGATGCACGCTGTGTTAAGAAGCAGTGCGGCTGGTTGGGTTGTGTATCGGAGGACGCATGACTTTCAACCTCCGAGCCCGTACGGGAGTTATAGCGATGAGACAAGATAGTAGCTACTACAACAATTGGATACCACGAAATTGGGGAGAAAAAGGGGAAAAAAATTCCTGATGACACCTCCCACTGCATTAACTACCTGCAAAGCCATTTGCTAACGCCATTCCTACAGCCCTATAAAAAGAGACTACCAGACGCACCCGAGGGCTCTTGGATTTGGGGGTGGAAACCCTGTCGACCGCCTCCTTCCTGGTGGGCAGCCAGCTCCTGCAGCAGCGCGTCCTCGTCTCCCGTCATCCCAGCAGGTCCAGACAACCAATGACTCCAGAAGTCCGACTCTTCACTGAAGGACGGATCCTTTGAAGAGCACCTGAACAATCAAGTGACATTCAAAACACTCAGCCTATGTATCCCCATTTTTTTTTTAAAGTGATTTAGTGGACAGAATTCCAAGAAATGTCATTCACTGGAGGTTTCCTCCGCTTATTTAATTTCAGTATCTCCTCCACCAGGAAGCTTGTGGCTTGAGTAAAAGTACTTCAGGACTGTTTCCAGGTATGGCCGTTTAGATTTGTGGTTAGTGGACATATTCCCCACAAAGTGGAGTGGTCGTTCGCAACGACGTGATGTGCCATTTCTGTTCAAGGTGGAAGCAGATTGACTTTTCCGATTTTGAGTGCGCTTGGCTTTAACAAAGCGTTTGAACTTTTTCTTTGCAACCTTTGTATCAGAGTCTATAGACAAAGCCTGGGGGCTTGTTTCTTGATCAAGCGGGCCCTGGATAGGGTCTTGAATGAGAGCGGGAGAAATTAGAACTTTAACGTCCTTGCTATGGGTATTAATTTCTGCGGACTTGGTGTCCGGTAATTCCTCGACAAGTCCTTGTGACTTATCTTTTACCCTTTTCACAAATTGTTCTCGCTTTAGTTCTTCACGTAGTGGAACTTCTGGAGAACATTGATCTACGTTTTGATCGTCCTTCAACCCTTTGTTACCCTTATGCTCTGACACTTTTTGTGGGTTGGGTGCAGGAACATAGTGAACAGGTCGATTGTAGCGGTAGTCGTGTTGATGGTGACGTACTTTGCAGTTATTTAGACCGCGGAGGTTATTGGAATCATGGTTTCGCGGTAGAAACTGTTGTTGCGCGTCATCTCTCAATGCTCCAATACCTGATAATGCACCCTCTAACTGGAGTGAGTGCTCCTGGTCAAACTTCGAAATTGAGTGGTCAGGGCCCTTAGCGTTGTGAACTTTTGATGCCTCAAAAGCTGTACTTGCAAGATAGGCAAGCCAACGTGGGTGGCAGGGCCCAAGTAGGTAATGAAGGTAGGATACATGTTCAACAGGAACATTTGTTTAAAAGGTAACAGGTCTTCCATGCCTGTTTCAGTGAGTAGGCCAAAGTAAGCTGAACGAAGCCTATGATAGTAACCTTGTGGGTGTTCGTTCCGAGCTTGTTTGACGGTGTTAGCCAGTGAGCTATCGTGTTTCCGAGTCGCAGCACCACTGAATTCTACTTTCAAAGCTGTGGCAAGTTTAACGTAGTCATTTAGCAAGTGTTGCTGTTGTAGACGAATGAACCTTGTCACTTGTCTATTCGATGTTTGCTTCAACAGGTAAACCCTGTCAGAACCCGTAGCATTCGGGTAGCCATCCAACGGGTCCTCTATGTCAGCTAGGAACGTCTCAGTATCGTTTGGCTGACCTGGAACGGGGTCAAAGGTGGGGAAATTCTTGATGAGTTTGTCAAGGTATTCCGCGCCAAGCGGGCGGAGAGGGTTGGCCAAGCCTTGTTGTTGTTGGCCAAGAGGCACAATATTACTCAGTGCCGAATGGCCAAGAAGAGAAGACTGAGGGTCACATGAGGGAGGCAAGGTCTGAAACCTGTACTGTGAGTACAGGACTACAATCCCTGTTGCCTGGATTGGTAGTCACGCTGTAGAGCGTGACCATTCTGGACTTCCTCGAGATGGTACCTAAGGGTGGTATTCTGCTGCATTGCAGAGTCCACTTGAGCGCTTAGAGTACTGATTTTGGACACATGAGTGTCACACTTGCTCCTTTCGGTCTCAAACTTATCTGTCATGGTTTGCAGATAGAGGTCTTGAGTACGGAGCGAGAGATTCAGTGATGAGATTTCCTCCGCTTGCTTAGAAATCAATATTTCCATCTTCATCACCTGAGTTCTCTCATCATTCATTTGGTCAGCGACTTCAATAGTTCTGCTGATTTGTCATCCAACTTCGTCATTGTGTTCATTAACTGATCGTCTTTGGTCTGTAGCATTTTGTGTAGAACCGTGTTACTTTGAGTAACTTTCAACAGAACTGCATGCATGTTATCAAGTTGTGCGCTCCTGTTTGTAGATAACTCTTCAGATTTATCTAGTTTGGCGTGGACATCATTGTGTTTAATTTTGGCTAAATCGAGTTGTTCCTGTAGCATATCAAATTCAAATCAAATCAAATGTATTTATATAGCCCCTCATATATCAGCTGATATCTCAAAGTGCTGTACAGAAACCCAGCCTAAAACCCCAAACAGCAAGCAATGCCGGTGTTGAAGCATGTTGGCTGGGAAAAACTCCCTGTAAAGGCCAAAACCTAGGAAGAAACCTAGAGAGGAACCAGGCTATGAGGGGTGGCCAGTCCTCTTCTGGCTGTGCCGGGTGTAGATTATAACAGAACATGGCCAAGATGTTCAAATGTTCATAAATGACCAGCATGGTCAAATAATAGGTCTGGGACAGGTAGCACATCCGGTGAACAGGTCATGATTCCATAGCCGCAGGCAGAACAGTTGAAACTGGAGCAGCAGCACGGCCAGGTGGACTGGGGACAGCAAGGAGTCATCATGCCAGGTAGTCCTGAGGCATGGTCCTAGGGCTCAGGTCCTCCGAGAGAGAGAAAGAGAGAATTAGAGAGACCATACTTAAATTCACACAGGACACCGGAAAGGACAGGAGAAGTACTCCAGATATAACAAACTGACCCTAGCCCCCCGACACATAAACTACTGCAGCATAAATACTGGAGGCTGAGACAGGAGGGGTCAGGAGACACTGTGGCCTCATCCCGATGATACCCCCGGACAGGGCCAAACAGGAAGGATATAACCCCACCCACTTTGCCAAAGCACAGCCCCCACACCACTAGAGGGATATCTTCAACCACCAACTTACCATCCTGAGACAAGGCCGAGTATAGCCCACAAAGATCTCCGCCACGGCACAACCCAAGGGGGGGCGCCAACCCAGACAGGAAGATCACATCAGTGACTCAACCCACTCAAGTGATGCACCCCTCCTAGGGACGGCATGAAAGAGCACCAGTAAGCCAGTGACTCAGCCCCTGTAATAGGGTTAGAGGCAGAGAATCCCAGTGGAAAGAGGGGAACCGGCCAGGCAGAGTCAGCAAGGGTGGTTCGTTGCTCCAGAGCCTTTCCGTTCACCTTCACACTCCTGGGCCAGACCACACTCAATCATATGACCCACTGAAGAGACGAGTCTTCAGTAAAGACTTAAAGGTTGAGACCGAGTTTGCGTCTCTCACATGGGTAGGCAGACCATTCCATAAAAATGGAGCTCTATAGGAGAAAGCCCTGCCTCCAGCTGTTTGCTTAGAAATTCTAGGGACAATTAGGAGGCCTGCGTCTTGTGACCGTAGCATACGTGTAGGTATGTTCAGCAGGACCAAATCAGAGAAATAGATAGGAGCAAGCCCATGTAATGCTTTGTAGGTTAGCAGTAAAACCTTGAAATCAGCCCTTGTCTTGACAGGAAGCCAGTGTAGGGAGGCTAGCACTGGAGTAATATGATCAAATTTTTGGGTTCTAGTCAGCATTCTAGCAGCCGTATTTAGCACTGACTGAAGTTTATTTAGTGCTATATCCGGGTAGCCGGAAAGTAGAGCATTGCAGTAGTCTAACATAGAAGTAACAAAAGCATGGATTAATTTTTCTGCATCATTTTTGGACAGAAAGTTTCTAATTTTTGCAATGTTACGTAGATGGAAAAAAAGCTGTCCTTGAAACAGTCTTGATATGTTAGTCAAAAGAGAGATCAGGGTCCAAAGTAATGCCGAGGTCCTTCACAGTTTTATTTGAGACGACTGTACAACCATTAAGAGTAATTGTCAGATTCAACAGAAGATCTCTTTGTTTCTTGGGACCTAGAACAAGCATCTCTGTTTTGTCCGAATTTAAAAGTAGAAAGTTTGCAGCCATCCACTTCCTATGTCTGAAACACAGGCTTCTAGCGAGGGCAATTTTGGGGCTTCACCATGTTTCATTGAAATGTACAGCTGTGTGTCATCCGCATAGCAGTGAAAGTTAACATTATGTTTTCGAATGACATCCCCAAGAGGTAAAATATATAGTTAAAACAATAGTGGTCCTAAAACGGAACCTTGAGGAACACCGAAATTTACAGTTGATTTGTCAGAGGACAAACCGATATCCAACAGATAAGATCTAAACCAGGTCAGAACTTGTCCATTCAGACCAATTTGGGTTTCCAATCTCTCCAAAAGAATGTGGTGATTGATGGTATCAAAAGCAGCACTAAGGTCTAGGAGCAGGAGAACAGATACAGAGCCTTGGTCTGATGCCATTAAAAGGTCATTTACCACCTTCACAAGTGCAGTCTCAGTGCTATGATGGGGTCTGAAACCAGACTGAAGCATTTTGTATATATTGTTTGTCTTCAGGAATGCAGTGAGTTGCTGCGCAACAGCCTTTTCCATCCTCACTTGGGGAATGCTGCTTTTTTGTTAGCTTTGCGACAGTATCAAAAGGAAATTTCGGATTGTTCTTATTTTCCTCAATTAAGTTAGAAAAATAGGATGATCGAGCAGCTGCAAGGGCTCTTCGATACTGCACGGTACTGTCTTTCCAAACTAGTCGGAAGACTTCCAGTTTGGTGTGGCGCCATTTCCGTTCCAATTTTCTGGAAGCTTGCTTCAGAGCTCGGGTATTTTCTGTATACCAGAGAACTAGTTTCTTATGAGAAATGTTTTTAGTTTTTAGGGGTGCAACTGCATCTAGGGTATTGCGCAAGGTTAAATTGAGTTCCTCAGTTAGGTGGTTAACTGATTTTTGTCCTCTGACGTCCTTGGGTAGGCAGAGGGAGTCTGGAAGGGCATCAAGGAATCTTTGTGTTGTCTGTGAATTTATAGCACGACTTTTGATGCTCCTTGGTTGGGGTCTGAGCAGATTATTTGTTGCAATTGCAAATGTAATAAAATGGTCGCCCGTATGTCCAGGATTATGAGGAAAAACATTAAGATCCACAACATTTATTCCATGGGACAAAACTAGGTCCAGAGTATGACTGTGACAGTGAGTAGGTCCAGAGACATGTTGGACAAAACCCACGGAGTCGATGATGGCTCCGAAAAGCCTTTTGGAGTGGGTCTGTGGACTTTTCCATGTGAATATTAAAGTCACCAAAAATTAGAATATTATCTGCTATGACTACAAGGTCCGATAGGAATTCAGGGAACTCAATGAGGAACGCTGTATATGGCCCAGGAGGCCTGTAAACAGTCGCTATAAAAAGTGATTGAGTAGGCTGCATAGATTTCATGACTAGAAGCTCAAAAGACGAAAACGTCATTTTTTTTTGTAAATTGACATCAGCAATTAGTTCATTGACTATAATTGCCTTTGAAGTAAGGGATCAAACATTAAGTAGCCCTATTTTGAGATGTGAGGTATCACGATCTCTTTCAATAATGACAGGAATGGAGGAGGTCTTTATCCTAGTGAGATTGCTAAGGCGAACACCGCCATGTTTAGTTTTGCCCAACCCAGGTCGAGGCACAGACATGGTCTGAGCTGACTACACTGACTGTGCTAGTGGCAGACTCCACTAAGCTGGCAGGCTGGCTAACAGCCTGCTGCCTGGCCTGCACCCTATTTCATTGTGGAGCTAGAGGAGTTAGAGCCCTGTCTATGTTGGTAGATAAGATGAGAGCACCCCTCCAGCTTGTATGGAGTCTGTCACTCCTCAGCAGGCCAGGCTTGGTCCTGTTTGTGGGTGAGTCCCAGAAAGAGGGCCAATTATCTACAAATTCTATCTTTTGGGAGGGGCAGAAAACAGTTTTCAACCAGCGATTGAGTTGTGAGACCCTGCTGTAGAGCTCATCACTCCCCCTAACTGGGAGGGGGCCAGAGACAATTACTTAATGCCGACACATCTTTCTAGCTAATTTACACGCTGAAGCTATGTTGCACTTGGTGACCTCTGACTGTTTCATCCTAACATCGTTGGTGCCGACGTGGATAACAATATCTCTATACTCTCTACACTCGCCATATGATTTTGTTCCTGTAGAAGACGATTTTGTTGAAGAGCTTGTGCTTGTTCATCGTCCTACGTTTTTGCAATTACATTTAATTGTTCAGTTTTCAAGCGCAGTTCCATAGCTAGCAGAATTTTTCCCTTTTCTGCATTTGTCATTGGTTTCCCGGTTCTCTCCCTCTGTCCCTTTATGTCTCCCATTACCTACTCGTGCTTCAGCTGTGCACTGCGGTATTGGACAGATGCCAATCTCGGATGGCAAGACATCAGGGCTAGACTGGAGAGAACCTTTACAAGGCCTGTGCCCGATGGTTGATTTTGGAAAGCGTTGTTGTCTGCTTTTCCACTAATGGCATAATTAGGGTTGGTATTGCTGCTGAGGTCAGAGATCAATCCATTTGCGGGTGGAGGTTCACTAATTAGCGGGCGAGTGGGGCCTACCCCCTCTGATAGTGAGTGGGGACTACCCCCTCTGATAGCGAGTGGGGACTACCCCCTCTGATAGCTTGCACATTATTAGAACATTTTGAAAGGAAAAAATGTTTTTCCTAATTTTCCAAAGTTTGGTTTTGGAATATATTGGGAGCTGCAAAGACGTTATAGACGTTAATGAACCATCAGTACTGGACAGTACTGTGGAAGTTGGACGTGAATGAATTTGCAAAAGCAAATTGAATTAATCAATGATAATGATTAATCATACCTGGATAGGCTATCTGGGAATTAAATTTAAATTAACCTGGGAAGTTGGTTCATCTAGGTTACTATTGCAAAGTTTAAGGTGTCTCATTTAATTGGAATAACCTAGAAAGGTATGTCCGACAATTTAAATAAATAAATTGAATGAGACGATAATACCCAAGCTATTGAGATTGCTGGATTATTTTAACGTGATCCACGTTTGGATTTCCAACACTTTTTTTAAAGAGATGTACTTGCGACTCTTCACCACCAGTGATGCTGAATGCTGAAATCATTTAAACGGAACACAGGAAGTGAAAAATGTTCCCTCTCTGTTAGCTTAGCCTCTCGTGCTATATCACGTTCTAAGCACAAAATAGGGTCCCTTTCACTATGGAAAGGGTGGGTTTACTAGTGACGTCTCACATTAACCCATTCGGCATACTTTGCTAGCGTTATGTTGACCAGAGCGACACGGTACATAAAACGGGTATGCCTCTAGTCAGTCCACACTGGTTTACTGTGGTAGGCGGACAGAAATACTTTGGCTCGAATGCCGAAGATCTATCCTCTAATTTCTAACCTTTCTGGCTCTAGAAGTTAATATTGACCGACAGAAAATAGTACCGTTTGGCCTAACGGACTAAATCTGGAATTTATCACTCATTGCTCTTACGCTAAAGAATACTACCGGAGGCGCACTGTAGCCTCTTCAAATGGGAAAACACATACAACCAATTTGAATGTATACAACGCAGTCTGTCCGTACACTTCTATTTGTACAATTGATATATAGAATTCCACAGCAAAGTCTAATTCTATATTAGATTCCTCGCAACGGGGTGTCATAAATGTTGTGTCTTTACTATCATTAACTGAAGACTGATAATTTTTATCAAAGATTCACTGTAATTAGTTATTACACGATCAACTGATTAATCACGTAACTAATTGACTAGGAATTCGGGGCACCAAGGAAAAATATTCAGATGACAAATTATTTTATCTGATCGATTAGTCTTCGAATGAATGAATGATTTACTTTACCTCACGTTAGTCTCATTCCAAACGTCGTAAATTGTTGGTTATCTGCACGAACCCAGTCTTCACTATGAGTCATCGATACATCAATTGTCTTAAATCATTTATTTATTACTAACTAAGTAATTCACAGAAATGCATAAACAAACAAACAAACAAGGTAAATGTAATGATAGGAAGATGCGCCCTAGTGGGCTAAACCGTCATGGCGGCTTGTTAGAAAAAAGGGGAAGTGGGGGTCGACTAAGAAGTCACTACAAAGTGATAACTATAACAATTGAAATGCTAATCATTTACACATGAATGCTCACTCATTCGGGAACAATTGCAATCAATATATATATTTACGCTCAGTGTGTCGTCTTGACCACTGGTGAAAAGTTTGTGTCTTTCATAGAATTGTCCGTCTCTCTCTCCCTCTCTGTCTTGGTTATAGGGGATAGTTCAAAGTGACTGCAGACTAGTAATTAATATCAAAGACTTGTTCTCATTCTGTCGGTATCGATAGTCTAAGAGTTTAACCACGTGGTATGGTTAAAAGATTCAGCAATGGTCTACAACCTTTGTACTCCCGTGATTGAGAGAAACATGGTCTGGTGATAATGTTTCAAAGTTGGATTTTATTCGGAATGGCAGAAATGGGCGGTCCCAGGATGTCTGACCCTAACTGGGCTCAGAGGCGGTCCTCTGATTTAGTTCAAATCCAATTCCCTTTTTGAGTTTTCCTTCATTAAACAGTCCAAAATCACATTGTAAAATTGTGTAAACAGTATCATACTCACTCATTCATCTTGTACAACAATTAGATGTAAACCTTATATCTGGGGCTATTATATAAACAGCGTTATGGTAATGTGGCCACACCGTCTCCCATGAGCTTCCCAAGTTGTGACAAACGGACCAGTTCGTAGCTGGATTCTTCACCGATCTTTTATACTTTCTCCGGAACATGAAATTTGTTCGTACCTCAAGTTCTGTGAGGTGGAAGGATTTCCTTTGTTCTCCATGAAAAACGACTCTCTATAACTATGTGTCCATGAGGTCTTCTCAGGAATTTACGACCTCTGACCACAGCAGCCTAGTTGAAGGAGGCAAGGGGGAGGCAGGGAGAGGGGGATGGGCTTTCTATACCCAAAGAGGCCAACGTCATGACACAGGGAAGGTAGAAAGAATTGGGAAGGATGAGTAGACCTATGTGGTTTCCGGTATGTCTTTTGCCCACAGCCCTAGAGGCAATTGAGCTGGCAGCTGAGCAGCCCGCAGCACCAGGGTTAGCCCCAGAAGCAGATGAGGTAGAGGAGAAACAAGCCCCAGTTAGACGCTCTGCAAAACAAACTAGAGGTGAGAGGCCACTAAGGAATAAATACTTGTCTTTAACATGGCTAATCAGGACGACACCAAAAACAAAGGGGGGAGAAGAGTAACGGAGTGAACAGTATTTTCACATTTATTGTATATTGCATGTGCTTTCTATGAGGTTGATTATTTCTATTGTATTACATGATTGTGTGTGATGGCTATTTGTTTGCATGAACTTTCTTTGGATATTGAACTGTTTCCTGATGACACCTCACTCTGCATTAACTACCTCTAAAGCTATTTGCTAACGCCGTTCCTACAACCCTTATAAAAAGAGACTATCAGACACACCCGAGGGCTCTTGGATTTGGGGGTGGAAACCCTGTCGACCGCCTCCTTCCTGGCAGGCAGCCACCACTTGCGTAGCAGCGTGTCATCTTCTACAGTCAGTCCGACAGGTCCAGACAACCAACAACTCTGGAAGTCCTACTCTTCTGATTGTGATGGGCTTGTCTTCTTTTATGAAAAGGGAAGTAAAAATAATCACACAAGTTGGTGTGAATGTGATCCAACGATTGGTTAAGATGGTGGTACTGAGGACCCCTGTCTGTATCCCTGACCTGTACAGATTGTTCCCTAGACTGGGTGGTGTACTTGTTGGTGATTTGGAAGGTGACACCGGAGACCGAGAGGGGATTGAGGCAAGACGTAGGTGATGAGGCATCTCTGAAGGACGGATCCTTCAAAGTGCACCTGAACAGGTAATTAACATTCAACGCTCTGCCTTTGTATGACAACTAAACATTTTTGTGATTAGTCAACAGAATTCCAAGAAACGGAATTCACTGGAGGTTTCCTCCTCTTTTTTGATTTCAGTATCTGCATGCAGTGAGGGCTCGAGGAAGCTTGTGACTGGAGAAAAAAACAGGACTGGAGTCTGCCAAATGAAATATTCTCTAGCCGCTCCCAAATGACTGGACTGAGTTTTTAGTTCCCACACCCCGGCAGATTCGGTCGCAAACCCTGGAACAGCTCATAATGGACTAGACTGGGTTCTATGTTAAAAGAGATTTTATTATTATCATTTGTATTTAAAATAAACATTGTAATTTTCTACTTTCCTCTGACCCTCTGATGTCTGTGTTGGTGTGGCCCAGGATCCTTGAACCTCTAATTCAGGGCTCTCCAACCCTGTTCCTGGAGGGTTGCTGTCCTGTAGGTTTTCACTCCAACCCTAATCTAGCATACCTGTGTCATGACGTTGGCCTCTTTGGGTATAGCAACCCCATCCCCCTCTCCCTGCCTCCCCCTTGCCTCCTTCAACTAGGCTGCTGTGGTCAGAGGTCGTAAATTCCATCACCCAATGTGGCGTGGATCTGCTTTTTTCTAAAGTATTTCTATTTACTTCGGATCTTGAATCCCTCAACTGAAGCTAGCCAGCTAACTACCTACCAGCTATCAGTTAGCAAACCATTGCTAGCGGTCATCAGCTAACCTTGAGCTTGGAAAGCTCTAGCCAGTTCGAACAATGTGACTCAAACCAGAGCATAACGGACCTATTTCTCTCCATATCCCCGGATTCCTACCGCAAACTCTGAACATTTCATCTGGATCTTCGCAACTAGCTAACCGCAATCCCGGGTGACCACTCCTGGCTAGCGTTTCCAACCCGGAGCAAGCACCAATTAGCCTGAAGCTAGCCCGGTCAGGGCTCCTGTGCTACCACCGAAGCCCACTCCTGGGCTACAATATCCGGACTCCTTCTACTGCCGGTACGGGGCACGGAACCCCGCCGATCCTCTAAGACTGGAATACCGACATTATCTGCCCGAGGATTCCAACAGGCCCCTCAGGCGCGAAGCCCACTGAAGGCCCATTCTGCTAACCTGCTAGGCCTGCTAGCTACCAAGAACTACTTGGAACCCTACTAACTCCACGACTGGTCTATCGACGTCACCGCACGAAGAGGCAAAAATAGACTTACCCCCATCACGACGTCCCCCAAAGGCTAACTTGCTAGCCCCGGTCTACTAATTGCTAGCTTGCCTGCCCTGGTCTGCTAACTGCTAGCCCCTGCTAACTGCTTGCTTGCTAACCTGGTCTGTTAACTGCTAGCTTGCCAGCCCCGGTCTGCTAACTGCTAGCTTGTTTAGCCCCGGCCTACTAACTGTTAGCATGTTAGCATCGGCCTGCTAACTGTCAGAATCGCCGTGTTCCCAGTCAGCCCAACCACTTACTGGACCCATATGTTCACTTGGCTACGCATGCCTCTCTCTAATATCAATATGCCTCATCCATTACTGTCCTGGTTAGTGATTACTGACTTATTTCACTGTAGAGCCTCTATCCCTGCTCAATATGCCTTAACCAACCATGTTGTTCCACCTCCTACATATGTGGTGACATCACCTGGTTTAAACGTCTCTAGAGACTATATCTCTCTCGTCATTACTCAATGCCTAGGTTTAACTCCAATGTACTCACATCCTACCTTATCTTTGTCTGTACACTATGCCTTGAATCTATGCTATCGTGCCCAGAAACCTGCTCCTTTTACTCTCTGTTACGAACGTGCTAAACAGCCAGTTCGTATAGCATTTAGACATACTCTTATCCTACTTCTCCTCTGTTCCTCTGGCGATGTAGAGGTTAATCCAGGTCCTGCAGTGCCTAGCTCCACTCCCCAGCTGCTCTCATTTGTTGACTTCTGTAACTGTAAAAGCCTTGATTTCGTGCATGTTAACATTAGAAGCCTACTCCCTAAGTTTGTTTTACTCACTGCTTTAGCACACTCTGCCAACCCGGATGTCTTAGTCGTGTCTGATTCCTGGCTTAGAAAAACCACCAAAAACCTTGAAATCTCCATTACTAACTATAACATTTTCCGCCAAGATAGAACTGCGAAAGGGGGCAGTGTTGCAATCTACTGCAAAGATAGCCTGCAGAGTTCTGTATTACTATCCAAGTCTGTACCCAAACAATTCAAGCTTCTTCTTCTAAAAATGAACCTTTCTAGAAACAAGTCTCTCACTGTTGCCACTTGCTATAGACCTCCCTCTGCCCCCAGCTATGCCCTCGATACCATATGTGAATTGATTTCCCCCCATCAATCTTCTGAGCTCGTGCTACAAGGTGACCTAAACTGGGACATGCTTAACACCCCATCCATCCTACACTCCATGCTTGATGCCCTCAATCTCACACAAATGATCAATGAACCTACTAGGTACAACTCCAAATCCGTAAACACGGGCACCCTCATAGATGTCATCCTAACTAACTCGCCCTCCAAATACACTCCTGCTGTTTTCAATCAAGATCTCAGCGATCACTGCCTCATTGCCTGCATCCGTAATGGGTCTGCGACCAAACGACCACCCCTCATCACTGTCAAACGCTCCCTAAAACACTTCTGCGAGCAGGCCTTTCTAATTGACCTGGCTGGGTTATCCTGGAATGACATTGACCTCATCCCATCAGTTGATGATGCCTGGCTATTCTTTAAAAGTGCCTTCCTCACCATCTTAAATAAGCATGCCCCTCTCAAAAAATGTAGAACTAGGAATAAATATAGTCCTTGGTTCACTCCAGACCTGTCTGCCCTTAACCAGCACAAAAATATCCTGTGCCGTTCTGCATCTGCATCAAATAGCCCCCGTGACATGCAACTTTTCAGGGAAGTTAGGAACAAATATATACAGGCAGTTAAGGCTAGCTAAGGCTAGCTTTTTCAAAGAGAAATTTGCATCCTGTAGTACTAACTGAAAAAGGTTCTGGGACACTGAAGTCCATGGAGAATAAGAGCACCTCCTCCCAGCTGCTCACTGCTCTGAGGCTAGGAAACACTGTCACCACCGATAAATCCACTATAATTGAGAATTTCAATAAGCATTTCTCTACGGCTGGCCATGCTTTCCACCTGGCTACCTCTACCCCGGTCAACAGCCCGGCACCCTCCACAGCAACACGCCAAAGCCCACACCATTTCTCCTTTTCCCAAATCCAGATAGCTGATGTTCTGAAAGAGATGCAAAATCTGGACCCCTACAAATCAGCCGGGCTAGACAATCTGGACCCTCTCTTTCTAAAATGATCTGCAGAAATTGTTGCAACCCCTATTACTAGCCTGTTCAACCTCTCTTTCGTATCGTCTGAGATTCCCAAAGATTCGAAAGCTGCCACGGTCATCCCCTTCTTCAAAGGGGGTGACACTCTAGACCCAAACTGCTACAGACCTATATCTATCCTACCTTGTCTTTCTAAGGTCTTCGAAAGCCAAGTTAACAAACAGATTACCGACCATTTCGAATCCCATCGTACCTTCTCCGCTATGCAATCTGGTTTCAGAGCTGGTCATGGGTGCAACTCAGCCACTGAGTTAAGGTCCTAAAAGATATCATAACCGCCATCGATAAGAGACATTACTGTGCAGCCGTATTCATTGACCTGGCCAAGGCTTTCGACTCTGTCAATCACTACATTCTTATTGGCAGACTCGACAGCCTTGGTTTCTCAAATGATTGCCTCGCCTGGTTTACCAACTACTTCTCTGATAGAGTTCAGTGTGTCAAATCGGAGGGCCTGTTGTCCGGACCTCTGGCAGTCTCTATGGGGGTGCCACAGGGTTCAACCCTCGGGCCAACTCTGTTCTCTGTATACATCAATGATGTTGCTCTTGCTGCTGGTGATTCTCTGGTACACCTCTACGCAGACGACACCATTCTGTATACTTCTGGCTCCTCCTTGGACACAGTGTTAACTAACCTCCAGACGAGCTTCAATGCCATACAACTCTCCTTCCGTGGCCTCCAACTGCTCTTAAACGCAAGTAAAACTAAATGCATGCTATTCAACCGATCACTGCCTGCACCTGCTCGCCCGTCCAGAATCACTAGTCTGGACGGCTCTGACTTAGAATACGTGGACAACTACAAATACCTAGGTGTCTGGTTAGACTGTAAACTCTCCTTCCAGACTCACATTAAGCATCTCCAATCCAAAATTAAATCTAGAATTGGCTTCCTATATCGCAACAAAGCATCCTTCACTAATGCTGCCGATCCTCGACTTCGGTGATGTCATCTATAAAATAGCCTCCAACACTCTATTCAACAAACTGGATGCAGTCTATCACAGTGCCATCCGTTTTGTCACCAAAGCCCCATACACTACCCACCATTTGGCCCTCGCTTCATACTCGTTGCCAAACCCACTGGCTACAGGTTATCTACAAGTCTCTGCTAGGTAAAGCCCCGCCTTATCTCAGCTCACTGGTCACCATAGTAGCACGTGCTCCAGCAGGTATATCTCACTGGTCACCCCAAAGCCAATTCCTCCTGTGGTCATCTTTCCTTCCAGTTCTCTGCTGCCAATGACTGGAACGAACTGCAAAAATCTCTGAAGCTGGAGACTCATATCTCCCTCACTGGCTTTAAGCACCAGCTGTCAGAGCATCTCACAGATCACTGCACCTGTACATAGCCCATCTGTAAACAGCCCATCTATCTACCTACCTCATCCCCATACAGTATTTATTTATTTATTTATCTTGCTCCTTTGCACCCCAGTATCTCTACTTGCACATTCATCGTCTGCACATCTACCATTCCAGTGTTTAATTGCTATATTGTAATTACTTCGCCACCATGGCCTATTTATTGCCCTTATCTTACCTCATTTGCACTCACTGTATATAGACTTTTTGTCTTCTTTTGTTCTACTGTTTTATTGACTATGTTTTGTTTATTCCATGTGTAACTCTGTGTTGTTTTATGTATCGAATTGCTGTGCTTTATCTTGGCCAGGTCGCAGTTGTAAATGAGAACTTGTTCACAACTAGCCTACCTGGTTAAATAAAGGTAAAATAAAAAATAAAATAAAAATAAACATGAACGAGAGTTTCCTTCCACCATATTTCTTGCACCAGTCTAGGCTCTTATCCTTTTAAATCCAAGTCACATTAGGATTGATTGATTGATAATTTAAAATGAACCAAACTTTTGTCCTGGCCCATCACCTTATGTATTTATTACTTTCCCTCAGTGGCATGAAGGGACGACACGCCCCCCCAAACTCCCATGCATAGGATACTTTCTGTCCCTAACACTTAAAAAAATAAAAACATGTTTTTATCAAAATGAAACTAAATAAAACTATTTTAAACTAATACAAATAAAAACTAATTCAATCACAAAAATATAATAAGAATCCTTACAGTTCTTGGGTACCCTATACAAAGTGTGGATATACAGTACAATGGTAACATCTTTTAGGCCAACCAATACATACAGATAACTTAAACCTGAACACAATAAACCTGAATACAATAAACCTGAATACAATAAACCTGAAACAATAAACCTGAAACAATAAACCTGAATACAATAAACCTGAAACAATAAACCTGAATACAATAAACCTGAATACAATAAACCTGAAACAATAAACCTGAATACAATAAACCTGAAACAATAAACCTGAAACAATAAACCTGAATACAATAAACCTGAAACAATAAACCTGAATACAATAAACCTGAATACAATAAACCTGAATACAATAAACCTGAACACAATAAACCTGAATACAATAAACCTGAATACAATAAACCTGAAACAATAAACCTGAAACAATAAACCTGAATACAATAAACCTGAAACAATAAACCTGAATACAATAAACCTGAATACAATAAACCTGAAACAATAAACGTGAATACAATAAACCTGAAACAATAAACCTGAAACAATAAACCTGAATACAATAAACCTGAAACAATAAACCTGAAACAATAAACCTGAAACAATAAACCTGAATACAATAAACCTGAATACAATAAACCTGAAACAATAAACCTGAATACAATAAACCTGAAACAATAAACCTGAAACAATAAAACTGAAACAATAAACCTGAATACAATAAACCTGAAACAATAAACCTGAAACAATAAACCTGAAACAATAAACCTGAATACAATAAACCTGAAACAATAAACCTGAAACAATAAACCTGAAACAATAAACCTGAAACAATAAACCTGAATACAATAAACCTGAAACAATAAACCTGAAACAATAAACCTGAAACAATAAACCTGAATACAATAAACCTGAAACAATAAACCTGAAACAATAAACCTGAATATTCCAGCAACAACCATTTTATTTACCGGTATAGATGTATAATTACAGCAATACAGAGCACACAGTGGTAAATAAATGAAGGCACTTGGGTGCAACTTGTCTGACTTTTTAGTTACAATACAGTTCAGAGGAGTATAACTTTTGACAGACCGATTGGGGTTGAGCTAGTTTCAATATATAAAATACCACCGCTACCTTGTTCTGTGGAGCATGATAACTGTACAGTATATTTCCAATAAGAAGGAAGCTTTTTTTCCCGCTCTCTTGTCTTCCTTCAGGTATATCTCATCTGGAGATGCTTCAGTCTTGACTCACACACCAACACGATGCAGGTGATCAGGCTGGATCAGAATAACTCTCAGAGTTCAGGAATGGGGATATGAGATGTTGTCCAACTTCCTTGATCCCTTTCCAAAAATGTACTCACGTCACATAGTTAAATATTGAGTAAGGCAATTAGCAACCAATGTGAGAGAAGCACTTGACACCCAAGTGCTTCCTTGTACAAGCCTGGCTCCAAATCAGGAAATACTTTTCTCAAATGCACCCTCCCTTTCCTGATACCTTGTACATACATGTAGGTGATGCAACCCAGGAAGATGTCTTGTTTTCCATAACATCAAACGCATAACTCTATTTCCCCGATGCTCCGGGAAACAACCATACATCTGGACATCATCCCTGGCCTGATTACAGGGCAAACTTGTAATGAAAGGATGCTTTCAAAAAGTGATTGAATTCATGTGGATTTACCCTTTTTATGATGTTATATTCTGTTACACAGTGGCCTATTTACATTGCCTGTACCCCAGCACATTGACTCGGTACTGGTACCCCATGCATATAGACTGTTATTATTTTATTGTGCTCTTTTTTTATTTTCCCTTTTCCTTTAGTTTATTTAGTAAATACTTTCTTAACTCTATTTCTTGAACTGCATTGTTGGTTAAGGGCTTGTATTCGGCGTATGTGACAAATAACATTTTATTTTGATTTGATGTCTACGCTTTGCAGTTGTCATCCAAAACTAGAAAACGTGAAATTATGTGAGAAATGTCTTACAAAAATGCAATTTATTGCAAAAACACAGCATTTCCGTTGATCCATCTGCTGTGTCTTGTCATGTAATGAATGTACTGCATATTTAATGAATGCCTCAACAGATCTGTGGGAATTCAATATTGTATTTCTAAAGGGATTTTTCCCACCTGTTTGTTACAGTCTTTAATTTCTAATGGGGTTTGCCAAACAATGTGTTGAAACCAAGCCAGATTCAATTAGACCTACCTCAAAAACAAGCTGGCCACAAAAATGTTATTTGTAATTCATGATAGTCTACCTGCCTGTAACACAACAGGGGCAGGTCCCTATAAGCCTGCCCAAGTTTCGTTACAGGCAGGTATAAATGGAAAAAACTCCGGAGGAAAATTTCAGAGAGGAATTGATGCTCACCTCACCTTGAGTTCAAGGTAAGAATACATACCGGGATTACTATATAATTTAAATTCGAACGTTTTTAAGAGTTTATGCCACAACACTGAAAGCTATTGAGCACATTTTATCTTTAACATTTGTTTTTTTACTTTAATCAAACAAAATATTAATATTTGTTTGTTACTCAATGAACTTAAAATTATTTAACTCAAAGTAAAATAACCTATAAGCACTTACATTTTGAATCATTTAGATAAATGGCATTTCCAAATATGATAATGAACTGCATTTATTTTACAATTATGAAGATGAAGCTGCTTCAGGATGATGAAACCAAACTGTCTCACCAGACTAAACCAAATAAGGTAAGAATTGAGATTACAGACGAAATAAATGTAGAAAATGTGCTTAAAGCAAGCGACATAAGTTTAACCCGTTTCTCCTGGATGTTCATCAAATAGTGGGAAACGAGAGCCAACAGGTGTCCGTTTTCTATACCCGTGCGTAACGTGAAGGATGGCTCAAGTCTCAAAGACATGCTGCACCACCAGGCAGTCAAGGTGCGTTTGCAGTTTATGATGCTTTGTGTGTGGCGTGGTATTGTACCGCAATTTATTTGTTTAGCTATTTTGCTCAACATTTGAAGCTGCGCCTGAATTGTAGTGTTTTCTATTTCATAAAAGATTGAACACTATAAAATAAAGCAATGGCTTTTAATTGAAACGCTCTTATTTTATTTCATATACAGAACCAACCATGCACATCAAAAGTTTGTGAAGGTTCTGTCATGACTCCGAAGGCTCTATTGCGCGGTCCCAAAGTTTCTACTCTTGAAATCCTACCTCAGGCTATCGACCTAATCAACCAATACTACAAGTCCTTCAAAATGTAAGTAATAAGTGTAATTATTCTCTAAAGACGATGACGATTATTATTATTATTCCAAATGTGTTCAACCCATTGCCTGACACCACTAAGTGTAGCATCTGTCAAATACACACTGTTGGTTAATAATGCAATATTGTTTAATGCCTTATAGGCATTTATAGTTTGTAGCCTATATTTTCTGTCGTTCATTTAAGAGCCTTTATAAACCCTTTACTGTACAAGGCCTTCGTAGATGCTTCATAAATTATGACTGTATGGGAAACTAGTTACTCCAGTTAGCCTTTATAGCCTATTGTACGAATTTGTTTAAAGATAATTTATGAAGCATCTATGTGGGCCTTACAAAAGGTTTGTAATGGAAAAATATTTGATCCCCTCTATATTGTACTATTTGTTTGTTTTCCATGATTTACACATATCCTAATTTAATCCCAAATGCATAGCCCCAAAATTGAACACCACCTCGCCAGATTGGAGGAAATTACTATGGAGATAGATTCCACAGGAACCTATCAATTGACTGTTGAGGAATTAGCGTTTGGTGCTCGGCAAGCATGGAGGAACGCCCCAAGATGCATCGGCAGGATTCAGTGGTCCAATTTACAAGTAAGAAAACATACAAGGCAGAAGAGATACATTTATGTTTCTCATTATCTATTGGGTATCAATCTCAGTATCTATTGTTGTTTGTGTTTTTCATGCATTATCATGGGCGTGTGTGTTCTATGTGTAGGTTAACCTAATTAATGATACATGTTTTTTGGATTGTTCTGCAGCTGTTTGATGCCAGAAAGTGCAAGACTACTCAGGAAATGTTCCAGTTTCTGTGCGAACACTTACAGTTTGCCACAAATGGAGGAAACCTAAGGTAAACAGAAAGAAAAGGGGCTAAATTAAATCCGCTGCGTGGAACATCCGCATTATAGCGCGATTGTAATTGAAAGGTCATTTTCTATTGAGCCATCATATGCAGCGTTAACGTGAATGAAGTCTCAACGAACACTGCAACATTGGCTTTCCATTTAAATCGGGCTATAGCGTGCATTTTAGACGCACGGATTTAATCTAGTCCTAGGTGACCGACAGCCCTACTTTCTGAGGTAGCCTAACTAATGCAGCATTCCTCGTAAAACATGAAAGGATTGGAAGTATGAGATCATAGGAGAGGGCAGAAAACACCAAGACAATCTCTTCAAAGGAAAACTCTCAACTCAGTGCAGTGGTGGAAAAGATACTCAATTGTCATACTTGAGTAAAAGTTAAGATGACTTGATATAAAATGACTCAAGTAAAAGGGAAAGTCACCAAGTAAAATACTACTTGAGTAAAAGTGTAAAAGTATTTGGTTTCAAATATACTTAAGTGTCAAAAGTAAATGGAATTACTAAAATGTAACGTTACTTAAGTATCAAAAGTAAAATTATAAATAATTTCAACTTTCTTACATTAATCAAACCAGGTGACACAATTTTATTTTGTATTTTTTATTGACAAAACTCAGACATAACCCAAGTACTTTTGGGTGTCAGGGAAAATGTATGGAGTAAAAAGTACATTATTTTCTTTAGGAATGTAGTGAAATTAAAGTATAAGTTGCCAAAAATATGAATAGTAAAGCTCAGATACCCCCAAAAGCAACTTAAGTATTTACGTATTATTTTTTACTTAAGAACTTTACACCACTGACTTTGTGTGAAGTTAGAAATGTGTCAAATGTAAACTACAGGTTTGTTCCACTAACTGTAAATCATTCACTAACTGTAAGTTGCTCTGGATAAGAGTGTCTCCTAAAATACAAAAATGTACAATTGTAAAATACATTCTGCTAATACACCTGTATCACATGTTATTTCTTGCCCTTCACTTGAACCTTCAACCCTTTATTCCGTGAGGGCAATACTGTAGGTCAGGGGTCCTCAATTACATTTCAGCCATAGGCTGATTTTTCCTTGAGCGGATGGTCGGGGGGCCAGAACATAGTTATAAATCATTTGTACTCTGCATATTGACTGTAAGAATCCCAAACAGATATAGTATTTGAGAAAAACAGAATAATTTCAAACCTTGATTACATTGGGATACGATCACATATGCCTCTCTATTTATGCATTAAGCTGATTTGAGCTGATTTCCTAGTGACTGTGTTAGTTTTTTATGTCAACAACAAAAATGATTAGGCTATTTATACATTTCTTCCTCAGAAAACAAATAAAATTGCCCATGGGCTGCATATTGGGGAACCTGTTACATTCTGACCTTAGTTCCTTTGTTTTATCTTTTGTTTTAGTATGGTCAGGGCGTGAGTTGGGTGGGTTGTCTATGTTCATTCAGGCAGCTGTCATTCGTTGTCCCTGATTGAGAACCATATTTAGGTAGCCTGTTTTCCATTGTGTTTTGTGGGTGGTTATTTTCTGTTTAGTGTTGTGTTGCACCTTACAGGACTGTTCGTTGTTTGTTTTGTTTTCAGTGTTCATTCAAATATTTAAAATATGAACACTTACCACCCTGCACCTTGGTCCTCTTCTCCTTCCCCAGACGACAAGCATTACAGAACCCTGCTATAGGTCATTCACTTTGTTTAGGGACAGTTTTTCAAGGTCCTTCCATGAGTATTTTAGTTTGTCCATATGTTATTACAGATCTTCTTCTTGTGTCTTATTTATTTCAGGTCTGCGATTACCGTCTTTCCTCCGAGAAAGGAAGACGGGCATGATTTCCGGGTGTGGAACAGCCAGTTGTTGAAGTATGCAGGTTACCAGATGCCTGATGGCAGTATCCAGGGAGACCCATCCAGTGTAGAATTCACTAAGGTACTATATCTAGTAGCTATAGCCACCATGCTCTACCCCAGCTATTTCAATAACGTCCATTCAAACATCTAAGATAGAGCTCAGATACTGTATGTGTTCATTTGAAAAGATACATTTTTAAAAGTTAGTTACTTTTGTCCTGTGTTCTTAAAGATCTGTATCCAGCTTGGATGGAAACCTCAATACGGCCTCTTCGATGTGTTGCCACTAGTCCTGCAGGTCAACGGGGAGGACCCAGACCTTTATGAAATCCCTCCACACCTGATCCTGGAGGTTTCCATGGAACACCCCCAGTGAGTGACTTGTTTGGTTTCTATTGGATGGTTATCTAAACACACTTTTGAGAACAAATACAAGGTCAAGCCTGCAGAGTTATCATAGCTATTCCACTACATACAATGACTTTCATTGGTAAAGAGATGTTGCTTGGTTATGATACCACTACATAGCAGTTATGTTATGACACGTGTGTATGCAAATCCGTTTGATTCCATACTAGATTTGCCATTGATTGCATTCATCAGAGATACATAGGATTCAGACCATCACGCCTCCATAGCCATGGTGATGTTTTTAAGTAGTAGTTATCTAATTAAGTCAATGTGTTATGTAGCTGCCTGGGTAAATTCAAACCATTGCCCACAGTTGCTCAAGAGCTTGAATTATAAAATGGTTGTTTTTAAATCAGCCGTCTGGAGCTCTTGAGGAACGGAGCTGAATGGGAGAGAGTGAAGAGCTCTATAGAACTTGTCTGCAAGGCAACATTCCTTTATCCAAATAGTTTCCCAAAGCCAGCTCTAGGAGGGCCCAATGACCTGTACCATTTTCTTTTATTTCAATGTCTAACCACTCCAAAGTGGTCCTTCATTCGTTTCACTGGACACAATACTGAATTGAGTGAAGTGTCTCAAGCACCTTTGGTAGAGTGAGCACAACTGTGCGTATGTAACTCATTGTGCTCATTGTGTATGAAAAAGATGTCACAATGAGGACTGAATGATTCACTACAGAAACTAACCACATCTATCCTAGTGGTGGTGTTTTTGGGCATGTTCTTTTATATATTATTATCAGATATATTGTGTTGCTCTTTTGTCATTAGGCATAAGTGGTTCCAAGACCTAGGACTGAAGTGGTATGCTCTGCCTGCGGTGTCCAACATGCTGATGGAGATTGGTGGACTTGAATTCCCAGCCTGTCCCTTTAATGGCTGGTACATGGGCACTGAGATTGGCGTGAGGGATTTCTGTGACTATCAGCGTTATAACATCTTGGAGGTAAGACTCACTTTCATAGGTAATCACCATGGCTACAGCACAGGGTTGTGCTCATCAGGATTAGTATATGTTTTGAAATGGAGGAGGAAACCTCATCAGCAATAACCAAAAATCTAATTTTCTGTTTAAAAATGTTTTCTTGTTTCACGCTTCTGCATCACATTTCTGGCTGACTTGACAATGATGCAATGGATGAGAATGTTTTGGCTTCCTGTCCGTACAGGAAGTGGGTCGCAGGATGGGCCTGGAGACACACAAGCTGTCCTCACTGTGGAAGGACCAGGCCTTGGTGACCATCAATGTTGCAGTCATATACAGTTTCCAGGTAACCTTCACATATACAGGGCCAATCCAAAGGCATATTATTCTATTTTCTCATCTTATTCAACTGTTACCATGCGCCTGCCTACAAAAAAGATAGCTCAGATGTACGAGTGCCTGTTGAATGATGTTATTACCAGTAGAAATCCCAAGTTATGTTCTTGTTGCTGTTTTGTTACATTTTTTTTAAATACCTACAATTTTCGAATCAAATCAAATCCATTTTAATTTGTCACATGCGCCGAATACAACAGGTACAATTGTAGACTTACAGTGAAACGCTTACTTACAAGCCCTTAAACAACAATGCAGTTTTAAGAAAAAAATATGTGTTAAGAAAGTATTTCATAGATAAACTGAAGTAAACAATAAATAAATACAAATAAAAATGAAAAAAAGACAAAAATAGAAAAATAACCAATAATTAAAGAGCAAAACTAAAATAACAGTAGCGAGGCAATATACAGGGGTACTGGTACAGACTTAAAGTGCGGGGGCACAGGTTAGTTGAAGTAATTGAGGTAATATGTACATGTAGGTAGAGGTAAAGTGACTATGCATAGATAATTAAACAGAGTAGCAGCAGTGTAAAAATCGGGGGTCAATGCAAATAGTCCGGGTTGTCATTTGGTTATCTGTTCAGGAGTGGGGTAGAAGCTGTTAAGAAGCAGTTTGGACCTAGACTTTGCGCTCCGGTACCACTTGCCGTGCAGTAGCAGAGAACATTTTACGACTAGAGTGGCTGGAGTCTTTGGAAATGTTTAGGACCTTCCTCTGACACCGCCTGGTATAGGGTTCCTGGATGGCAGGACGCTTGGCCTCAGTTATGTACTGGGCCATACGCACTACCCTCTGTAGTGCCTTGCGGTCGGAGACCGAGCAGTTGCCATACCAGGCAGTGATGCAACCATTCAGGATGCTATCGATGGTGCAGCTGTAGAACTTTTTGAGGATCTGAGGACCTATGCCAAATCACTTCAGTCTCCTGAGGGGCAATAGGCATTGTAGTGCCCTCTTCATGACTGTCTTGGTGTGTTTGGACCATGACAGTTCGTTGGTGATGTGGACGCCAAGGAACTTGAAGCTCTCAACCTGCTCTACTACAGCCCCGTCGGTGAGAATGGGGGTGTTCTCTGTTCTCCTTTTCCTGTAGTCCACAATCATCTCCTTTGTCTTGATCATGTTGAGGGAGAGGTTGTTATCCTGGCACCACACGTCCAGGATAACAACCACTGTTGTGTCGTCAGCAAACTTAATGATGGCTTTGGGGTCGAGCTTGGCCATGCAGTCATGGGTGAACAGGGAGTACAGGAGGGGACTGAGCACGCACCCCTGAGGGGCCCCCATGTTATGGATCAGCGTGGAAGATGTGTTGTTACCTACCTTTACCACCTGTGTGTAGGCAGCCCATCAGGAAGTCCAAGATCCAGTTGCAAAGGGAAGTGTTTAGTCCCAGGGTCCTTAGCTTAGTGATGAGCTTTGTAGGCACTATGTTGTTGAATGCTGAGCTGTAGTCAATGAACAGCATTCTCACGTAGGTCTTCTTTTTGTCCAGGTGGGAAGGGCAGTGTGAATTGCAATAGAGATTGCGTCATCTGTGGATCTGTTGGGGCAGTATGCAAATTGGAGTGGGTCTAGGGTGTCTGGGATAATGGTGTTGATGTGAGCCATGACCAGCCTTTCAAAGCACTTCATGACTACAGACGTGAGTGCTGCGGGTCAGTAGTCATTTAGGCTGGTTACCTTGGTGTTCTTGGGCACAGGGACTATGGTGGTCTGTTTGAAACATGTTGGTATTACAGACTCGGTCAGGGACAGGTTGAAAATGTCAGTAAAGACACTTACCAGCTGGTTTAACACATGCTCAGAGTACACGTCCTGGTAATCCGTCTGGCCCTGCGGCCTTGTGAATGTTGACCTTTTTAGAGGTCTTACATCGGCAACAGAAGGCGTGATCAGAAAGACGTCCGGAACAGCTGTTGCTCTCATGAATGCTTCAGTGTTGCTTGCCTCGAATCGCGAATCAAAGTCATTCAGCTCATCTGGTAGGCTTGCGTCACTGGGCAGCTCATGGCTGTGCTTTCCGTTGTAGTCCGTAATAGTTTGCAAGCCCTGCCACTTCCGACGAGCATCGGCACCGGTGTAGTAGGATTCAATCTTATTCCTGTATTGACACTTTGCCTGTTTGTTGGAGGGCATAGCGGGATTTCTTCTAAGCGTCTGGGTTCGAAAGCGGCAGCTCTACCCTTTAGCTCAGTGAGGATGTTGCCTGTAATCCATGGCTTCTGGTTGGGTTATGTACATATGGTCACTGTAGGGATGACATCATCCATGCATTTATTGATGAAGCCAGTGACTGATGTGGTGTACTCCTCAATGCCATTGGAAGAATCCCAGAACATATTCCAGTCTGTGCTAGCGAAACAGTCCTGTAGCATAGCATCTGCGTCATCTGACCACTTCCGTATTGAGCGAGTCACTGGTACTACCTGCTTTAGTTTTTGCTTGTAAGCAGGAATCAGGAAGATAGAGTTCTGGTCAGATTTGCTAATGGAGGGTGAGGGAGAGCTTTGTACACGTCTCTGTGTGTGGAGTAAAGGTGGTCTAGAATTGTTTCTCTCTGGTTGCACATGTAACATGCTGGGAGAACTTACATAAAACTGATTTAAGTTTCCCTGCATTAAAGTATTAATGCTATTTTGCCAAAGGATGCTACACTACAATGACAATGGTTCAGCCGTCATCTGGAGTTTTCCTTGAGATAAATGCACTCCTTTTGTCTCATTACTGTACACTGCAGAAGAACAAGGTAACCATCACAGACCACCACTCTGCAGCCGAGTCCTTCATGAAGCACTTGGAGACAGAGTTCCGGCTGCGCGGCGGCTGCCCTGCAGACTGGGCCTGGCTGGTTCCTCCCATGTCTGGCTCTCTCACCCCCATCTTCCACCAGGAGATGGTCAACTACATCCTCTCTCCCTTCTTCTACTACCAGGTAGGTTCTGAGACACCATCCTGTATTGTGCATGCTATATAATTCATCTGGTTAAGGTTCACCTTACAGAATTACAGGACAGTTGCTATAGGATCGTCTGTGACTGTTGTTGTTGTTCAAAGCCTGACCCCTGGATGACCCATGTCTGGAGAAATGGAGAGATGTGCCTGAAGAAGCAACAGATCAGCTTCAAAGCGGTGGCCAGGTAATCTTCCATGGACTATGACAACCATATCTGTGATGATTTATAAACACATTCATGATGAGTTATAAATTATAGTGCAGTCCTAATCATATCATTGACATAGCTATACAGTGCCTTGCAAAAGTATTCATCCCCCTTGGCATTTTTCCTATTTGTATTACCTTTATTTAACTAGGCAAGTCAGTTAGAACAAATTCTTATTTTCAATGACGGCCTAGTGGGTTAACTGCCTGTTCAGGGGCAGAACGACAGATTTTTACCTTGTCAGCTCGGGGATTTGAACTTGCAACCATTTGGTTACTAGTCCAACACACTAACCACTAGGCTACCCTGCCGCTCCCTTTTGATGCATTGCACCTGTAATTTCAATTTATTTTTATTTTGTATTTCATGTAATGGACAAACGCAAAATAGTCAAAATTGGCGAAATGAAAATATAACTTTTTCAAAAATGCAAAAAATAAATAAATATATGAAAAGTGGTGCGTGCATATGTATTCCCCCCTTTGCTATGAAGTCCTTAAATAACATCTGGTGCAACCAATTACCTTCAGAAGTCACATAATTACTTAAATAAAGTCCACCTGTGTGTAATCTAAGTGTCACATGATCTGTCAGATGATCTCAGTATACATACACCTGTTCTAAAAGGCCCCAGAGTTTGCAACACCACTAAGCAAGCGGCACCATGAAGACCAAGGCACTCTCCAAACAGGTCAGGGACAATATTGTGGACAGATCAGGGTTGGGTAGTACAGATCAGGGTTGGGTTATAAAACAATAGCCTAAACTTTGAACATCACATCAAGCACCATTAAATCCATTATTAAAAAATGGAAAGAATATGGCACCACAACAAACCTGCCAAGAGGGCCTCCCACCAAAACTCACGAACCAGGCAAGGAGGGTATTAATCAGAGAGGCAACAAAGAGACCAAAGATAACCCTGAAGGAGCTGCAATGCTCCACAGCGGAGATTGGAGTATCTGTCCATAGGACCACTTTAAGCCGTACACTCCACAGAGCTGGGCTTTACGGAAGAGTGGCCAGAAAAAAGCCATTGCTTAAAGAAAAAATAAAAGGCATGTGGGAGACTCCCCAAACATATGGAAGAAGGTACTCTGGTCAGATGAGACTAAAATTGAGCTTTTTTGCCATCAAGGAAAATGCTGTCTGGCACAAACCCATGGTGGTGGCAGCATCATGTTGTGCGGATGTTTTTCGGCGGAAGGGACTGGGAAATTGGTCAGAATTGAAGTAATGATGGATGGCGCTAAATACAGGAAAATCCTTGAGTAAAACCTGTTTCAGTCTTCCAGAGATTTGAGACTGGGATGGAGGTTCACCTTCCAGCAGGACAATGACCCTAAGCACACTGCTAAAGCAACACTTGAGTGGTTTAAGGGGAAACATTTAAATGTCTTGGAATGGCCCAGTCAAAGCCCAAACCTCAATCCAATTGAAAAGCTGTGGTATGACTTAAAGATTGCTGTACACCAGCGGAACCCATCCAACTTGGAGGAGCTGGAGCAGTTTTGCCTTGAAGAATGGGCAAAAATCCCAGTGGCTAGATGTGCCAAGCTTATAGAGACATACCCCAAGAGACTTGCAACTGTAATTGCTGCAAAAGGTGGCTCTACAAAGTATTGACTTATTTCTTGTTTGTTTCACAATAAATATTTTGCATCTTCAAATAGGTTGTGTAAATCAAATTATACAAACCTTCCCAAAATCTATTTTAAATCCAGGTTGTAAGGCAACAAAAAAGGAAAAATGCCAAGGGGGGTGAAAACTTTCGCCAGCCATTGTAAATGCACATAATGGTTGAGGTTGAGCTAAGCCATGCTCATAATGCATTACAAAGTATTATCATTCATGTCTGGTTCCTTCCTATAGGGCGGCGCTCTTTTCTTCCACCCTCATGAGCAGAGTGCTAGCTAAAAGGGTGCGTTGCACTGTTCTGTACGCTACTGAAACAGGGAAATCACAGACATTGGCCCAGAGACTGAACTCCATGCTAAACGGTGCCTTCAACTCCAGGGTAGGAGATCTATCTCATATATATTAAGGCTGATAGAGGGCTTACTGCCTCAGTCTAATGTGCTTCAGGGCATTTGTGTGTGTTAACCACTGTGAATAAATGTAAAACTCTAGTTTAATTGGAATCTATATGTATGTGAGGACTATATTGAGCTCAGTAAGAGTTAATTTGCAGAACACATAACGGGGAGTTAGCAAGTAGATGTGCTTGTATAATGTATAATGCTTGTATAATGTACAATAATGTACAATCTGATGTCTTAAGTCACTAATGTCCTCAAAATTGCCCAGAATGTTTACAAAGTTAACTAAAGCTGCTCTGTATATCTTTAAAGTTGCTCTGTATGGAGGACTATAACTTCAGTGACATGGAACAGGAGAGCCTTCTGGTTGTGGTAACTAGCACCTTTGGGAATGGAGACTCCCCTGGAAATGGAGAGGTGTGTTTTTGTGTTTCTGTATTTTGAAGATATTAACAAGTATTTTCCCCCACATTTATAAAATGTAATGTCTCAATATTCAACACATGTTAATATTTCTTTCTCTAGAGTTTTAAGAAACAGCTTTTCTCCTTGCAGTATCTCAGGAACAAGTTAAGGTAAGTAGTATCTCAAGCATTTCTCTCTGCATTGTCCTCTCCATATTGGGCTGTACATGTAGAGTGCCTTTGGAATCAGACCCCCTTGACTTTTTCCACATTTTGTTACGTTCTAGCCTTATTCTAAATTATTTATATATTTTTTAATCCTCAGCAATCTACGTACAATACCCAATAATGACTAAGAAAAAACAGGTTTTAAGACTTTTTTGCAACAACAAAAAAAGAAATGCAGAAATAACTTGTTTACATAAGTATTCAGACCCTTTGTTATGAGACTTGAAATTGAGGTCATGTGCATCCTGTTTCCATTGATCATCCATGGAGTTCACCTGTGGTAAAATCAATTGTTTGGACATGATTTGGAAAGGCACACACATGTCAATATAAGGTTCCACAGTTGACAGTGCATGTCAAAGCAAAAACCAAGCCATGAGGTCGGAGGAATTGTCCGTAGAGCTCCGAGACAGGATTGTGTCGAGGTACAGTTCTGGGGAAGGGTACCAAAACATTTTGGCAGCATTGAAGGTCCCCAAGAACACAGTGGCCTCCATCATTCTTAAATGGAAGAAGTTTGGAACCACCAATACTCTTCCTAGAGCTGGCCGCCCGGCTGAACTGAGCAATCAGGGGAGAAGGGCCTTGGTCAGGGTGGTGACTAAGAACCCGATGATCACTCTGACAGAGCTCTAGAATTTCTCTGTGGAGATGGGAGAACCTTCCAGAAGGACAACCATCTCTGCAGCTAAAGACTCAGACCATGAGAAACAAGATTATCTGGTCTGATGAAACCAAGATTCAACTCTTTGGCCTGAATGCCAAGCGTCACGTCAGAAGGAAACCTGGCACCATTCCTACGGTGAAGCATGGTGGTGGCAGCATCATGCTGTAGGGGTGTTTTTCAGCAGCAGGAACTGGGAGACTAGTCAGGGTCGAGGGAAAGATGAACAGAGCAAAGAACAGAGAGATCCTTGATGAAAACCTGCTCCAGAGCGCTCAAGACCTCAGACTGGGGAAAAGTTAACCTTCCAATATTACAATGACCCTAAGCACACAGCCACGACAACGCAGGACTGGCTTCGGGACAAGTCTCTGAATGTTCTTGAGTGGCCCAGCCAGAGTTAGAACCCGATTGAACATCTCTGGAGAGACCTGAAAACAGCTATGCAGCAACGCGACCCATCCAACCTGACCGAGCTTGGGAGGATCTACAGAGAAGAATGGGAGAAACTCCCCAAATACAGGTGTGCCAAGATTGAAGCATCATACCCAAGAAGACTCAAGGTTGTAATTGCTATCAAAGGTGCTTCAACAAAGTACTGAGTAAAGGGTCTGAATACTTATGTAAATGTGATAAATTAGCACAAAAAAATAAACCGTTTTTGCTTTGTCATTATGGAGTATTGCGTGTAGATAGTTTTTTCCCCCCCTCTATTTAATCATTTTAGAATAAGGCTGTAACCTAACAAAATGTGGAAAAAGTCAAGGGGACTGAATACTTTCTGAAGGCACGTACATACCTTTAAGATGTACTAATTTGATGAAGTTGCAGTTTCTCAGACACCTCTTTAGTTTTGAAACTGGTCTTATCTCCCCTCTCCTCCCCCAGGTACTGTGTGTTTGGGCTGGGCTCGAGGATGTACCCACAGTTCTGTGCTTTCGCCCATGCCGTGGATGCCAAGCTGGAGGAGCTCGGGGCAGAGCGGGTGACCCCCACTGGAGAGGGGGATGAACTGAACGGACAGGAGGAGGCCTTCTCTGCCTGGGCTCTCACCGCTCTCAAGGTAGGCAGACAAGGAAGGATGTCACACTCTTAAAAGTGGATCTTAGCTATGTGTCGACGATCCTGTTTGCAGTATATTTTATAGCATACATATTAACATACTCCTGGTATGTCTACTACAGTATATGCTCAAGTATCATTACAAAAAAGACCTGTTATGATCTTTACTCTCACAAGCATTTGCATATCATATTGATCTACGTAGTGTTTTGAATCATTGAGCCTAAGGACCCTTTCTCTGCTTCCAGGATGCTTATAAGGAGTTCAAGATCCAGGGACAGCTGAGTCTGCAGCTCCCTGGGGCAGAGCGATTCTGCGAGGCCTGGGACCCACTGAGACACCGCGTAGCAGAGGAGAGCTGCCCCCAGGACCGCATCACAGGTACTACACATGGACCAGGGGATGGACATTTGACAAGGGACTGGTGTAGCAATATAAAGCATTATAAACTAGTCTTGTATTTCAGTCAGCCAGTTGTATGTGATGATTTTCATTGTCTCTTTTACAGCACTTTCAGCCATTCACTCTAAAACTGTCTTCCCTATGAAACTGAAGAGCAAACATAATCTACAGAGCCCCCATTCAAGGTTCAGTTCTTGTCATCTAGCATGTTATTATTGCAATTCTTTCAATGTTTTTGACAGGACTCAATTTTGACAGGGTTTAAATTAGCATTGTCATTCTTGTTTCTAGCCGGTCCACCATTTTGGTGGAGTTGGAGAGGGAGAGAAGTGCAGAGGTCATGAACTTTGCTCCAGGAGACCATGTTGGTGTTTTCCCAGGGAATCTCCCTCAACTGGTGGCTGGCATCCTAAAGTTCCTTCCCCATACGCCCCCAACAAACCAGTGCCTACGACTGGAATACCGTTCTGACACCTGCCGAGGTACAACACTATTCATTAATAATGGTGCTGATTGAGGTAACCACGGTAAAATCCAAGTTTTGTGAGGAAGACACGTCTTCGAAAGATTGCCGCTATTAAGATTACTCTGCATTTCTATTTCCCAAAAGATGATGAGAAAAACTGGCAGACTGTTGGACGCATCCCAGCATGCCCTTTGTCTCAGGCACTCACCTACTTCCTGGATGTGACCACGCCCCCCTCTCAGAACCTCCTCCACAAGCTCTCTCAGTTGGCGAAACAGGAAGGGCACCGACAGCGTCTACTGACCTTGGCAAAGGTAACTTCTGTTTGTCTCCAGGACTAGTGTTCATTATTGTCTTTGAAATAAAAATGAAATATATCATGAAAGAAGAGGTTTTGACATACTACCTATTGGAATTGAAGAAAATGTCAAAATCATTGTGTAAGCCTATGCACTTTCCAAAAAATTATATCAACAGATATTTTGCAAGTTATTTAGCTTCTGTCTTCATTTGCCGTCAGGACTCTCAGGAGTACACGACCTGGAAGATGTTCCGTGTTCCCAACTTCCTGGAAGTCCTGGAGGAGTTCCCGTCTTTAGAACTCTCTGCAGCCTTCCTCCTCAGCCAGCTACCTCTGCTCAAGCCCCGCCTCTACTCCATCAGCTCCTCCCCTCAGCTCCACCCCAACGAGCTACATCTCACTCTGACAGTGCTCAACTATCACACACAAGGTACAGAACATTAGATTTGACATTTTTTTTTACATTCAGTAAACACTCTCATCCAAGGTACAGGACAGGGCAAATCAACTTAGAAATGACAATACAGCAGTTATCAAATGCTTTGAAAGGAATTTGAACTGCTATCTCTTGGTTGGGAATGTAACTGTACTGTATTTTTCTGTAATGGTCTTACACTAGATGGACAGGGTCCTCTTCACCACGGGGTCTGCAGCACCTGGCTGGATACCATCAAGAAAGGAGACCTGGTACCATGTTTTATCTACAGGTATAGAACATATTGTAACATACTGTATGTCACTAGGCTGGTACACTCTTCAATTGCACAAAATGCTAGGTTGTAGCCTATCCCCAGTCAAATTAATTGAGATTATTATTTAAAGTGAAGCTAACTGATTATGTGTTATTGTTTACAGTTCAGGTGGGTTCCACCTCCCAGCAGAGCCCAGCACTCCAGTCATTCTGGTGGGGGCTGGCAGTGGCATCGCGCCCTTCAGAAGCTTCTGGCAACAACGGCTACACGACATGAAACACCCAGGTAGTGTGTGTGCCTGTCTGTCTGTGTGTGCCTGTCTGTGTGCCTGTCTGTGTGCCTGTCTGTGTGCCTGTCTGTGTGTCTGTTGATACAAGCTCTCTGACCTTAAAGGCTACGGTTTTGTCTTGACAGAGTTCTCTGAAAGTCCTATGAGCCTGGTGTTTGGCTGCCAGAGTTCGGAGACTGACCATTTATACAAAGAGGAGACACTGGAGATGAGAAGGCGAGGGGTCCTGAAGAGTGTTACCAACGCATATTCCCGCCAGCCAGGTCTCCCAAAGGTACTGTTGCATCATTTTGAAACAAATCATGTACTGAGTGAGCGTTTGAAAAGCTTGATTGAATCAGATTGGCTTGAGATTCAATGGAAGATTGAAGCTTAAAATTGTTCCTATTTCCCTGTACTGTGCCTCCTATTCCTAACTTTTAGCCTCTGTGTGTGAGCAGGTCTATGTCCAGGATGTCCTGAGGGAGAGGATGGCAGAGGAGGTGCTGAGTGTGTTGCACCAGAAGGAGGGTCACTTCTATGTGTGTGGGGGTGTGAACATGGCCCAGGGAGTTACTCTAGCAGTACAGGAGATTCTGAGCAGCCAGCTTGGCATCACCCTCACCCAGGCAGGAGAATACCTGACCCAACTAAAGGTTGGTTCACTTTCCTCTCAATCATTAATATGAAAACTAATATGAATGCCATGATGCCTCTTAATCTAGTTCCAATACTGTAGTAAGTGGACAGTGTTTTACCATGCTTTTATGGTTTCTTTCTTTATTTGCAGATCCAGAAGAGGTACCATGAGGACATTTTCGGAGCCCAGTTTCAGAAGTGAGGTGGTCGGGCTCTGCTGGCTTGTCGGAATAAACTCAATGGACGGAGAAAGATCTAGACATAACATGGATTTTTCGCTATTCCTGTGATGCCCTGTTTTTGTTTTTGGTGATAGATTAGGATTGTCACTTTGGAAAATGTTTGTAGCTGTTGGTGGTCCCAAGCATACCACCTAGCCATCCTTTGGCCCTCTGCCTGAAAAATGTCACTTTAAGTATATTTCAAAGAGATGATTATAACATTTATATTCACATGATGACATTAAAGATTGATTACAGATGCATAGGTTTTAAGTCTATGTAGTGTTTGTACAATATAACGGAATGTGGGATTGTTGAATCTGTATTATGAAAATGTTTACTATGCTTGTAATCAGAATGTGATTTACATGTTGTGAACATTAATTTAAAAAAAATCACATTACATAATCATTGTAGTCAGAGGTGATTTTACCCCTTCACTTTTCCACATTTTGTTACTGTTATGGGATTTTTGTGAAAAATGACTAAATTATGTATAAATTTAGCTTAGAATTATAACTAAACAGAATACTACTCTGTTACTGTATGAATGTATGAATCTTATTATAATCATAATACTGAAAATAAGGTGTAGTTTTAGTCAAGAATTAGAACAAGGACTTTCTGTTCCTTGTTAGAAACGAATGGAGCTATCGTCAGACCGGCTGGAATACTGTGTTTCTTACAGGACATTCTGTCTCTACCCAGGGAGGGAAGAGACCTTGGGCTTGTAGTAGATTGTTTAACAGGTGGCAGACAATGTGAGAAGGCTTGTGAACTATATTGCCATTGTATCTGAGAGGAGGAGAGACATTTATGACAAAACGTGAGGTATATAGACCAATGTACATGGTATTATGACCACAACGTTCCCGTGAATAAACATTTAACTATTGTACTATTGTAGACTGGGCCTCTGTCTGTCTTCATTTCTATCAGTATCCTACAAATCCTGATATAACAGACGGAGTAGTTTCATTGAATTGGTTAATGAACACATAGTTACTAAATTCATCTAACAGTTACATTACAGACTTATTCTAAAATGTATTAAATAATAAAACTCCTCAGCAATCTACAGCACACACAATACCCCATAATGACAAAGCAAAAACAGGCTTTTAGAAATGTTGGCAAATTTATGCTAAATAAAAAACAGAAATACCTTATTTACATAAGTATTCAGACCCTTTCTATGAGACTTGAGATTGAGCTCAGGTGCATCCTGTTTCCATTGATCATCCTTGAGATGTTTCAATTGATTGGATATGATTTGAAAAGCACTCACCTGTCTATATAAGGTCCCACAGTTGACAGTTCATATTAGAGCAAAAACCAGGCCTTGGGGTCGAAGGAAGTGTCAGTTGTGCTCCGAGACAGGGTTGCAGAGATTGTTGTCCTTCTGGCAGGTTCTCCCATTTCCACAGAGTAACTATAGAGCTCTGGGAGAGTGACCATAGGAATCTTGGAAACCAGCCTGGCCAAAGCCCTTCTCTCCTGATTGATCAGTTTAGCCAGGCGGCAAGCTCTAGGAAGAGTATTGGTGGTTCCAAACTTCTTCCATTTAAGAATCATGGAGACCAGACCACTGTGTTCTTGGGGACTTTCAATGCTGCAGAAATGCTTTGGGACCCTTCCCCAGATCTGTGCCTCGACACAATCCCACCAATCAGGCCTTTATGGTAGAGTGGCCAGACGAAAGCCAATCCTCAGTAAAAAGCACATGACAGCCCACTTGGAGTTTGACAAAAGTCCCATAAAGACTCTCAGACCATGAGAATCAAGATTCTCTGGTCTAATGAAACCAAGATTTAACTATTTTTCATGAATGCCAAGCATCACATCTGCAGGAAATCTGGCACCATCACTACGGTGAAACATGGTGGAGGCAGCATCGTGTTGTGAGGATGTTTTTCAGCGGCATGGACTGAGAGACTAGTCAGGATAGAGGCAAAGAACGGAGCAAAGTACAGAGAGATCCATGATGAAAACCTGCTCCAGAGTGTTCAGGACCTCAGGCTGGGGCGAAGGTTCACCTTGCAACAGGACAACAACCCTAAGCACACAGCCAAGACAACGCAAGAGTTGGCTTCGGGACAAGTCTCTGAATGTCTTTGAGTGGCCCAGCCAGAGCCTGAACCCGATCAAACGTCTCTGGTGAGACCTGAAAATATCTATGCCGCAAAGCTCCCCATTGTTATGAATAATGACTAAATGATGTATACATTTAACGTAGAACTATAACTAAACAGAATACTACCCTGTCACTGTATGAATGTATGAATCTTATTATAATCAAAACACTGAATATAATGTGTAGTTCTAGTCAAAAATTAGAACAAGGACTTTCTGTTCCTTGTTAGAAACAAATGGAGCTATCGTCAAACCGGCTAGAATACTGTGTTTCTTACAGGACATTCTGTCCCCACCCAGGGAGGGAAGAGACCTTGGGCTTGTAGTAGATTGTTTAACAGGTGGCAGACAATGTGAGAAGGCTTGTGAACTATATTGCCATTGTATCTGAGAGGAGGAGGGTAACTTTATGACGAAATGTGAAGTATATAAACCAATGAACATGGTATTATGAGCAGAGCTCTCGAGAATAAACGCTATTGGCTAAGCTGACTGATCTCTGTCCGTTTAATTTAAATAAGAACCTTACAAATTCTTAGAAACAGACAGAGTGTATTAATTGCATTGGAAAATGAACATGAGAACAAAATTCTCTTGACAATTGGTCCTTCGAGCCGGATCTCAAAATCTGCCTCTGTCGTCCCAAGGAACTGCTGAAAACCGTGCACGGGTGATCTAGGATCCGTAAGACAAAGACCTGAGCTCTGAATTGAGGGTTTATTTCAGGCCGGTGGTGAACTGGTACATGACAGAGATGGTGATGAGATCCAACCTACATTGATTTTCCCAGTCTGCAAGACAAGGTCAGTAGTCTTTATTCTCGGATTTGGGGGGAATAATTGAAGATATCTTTGATTTGATGTTCTAAAATGCTTATAATTTATCAATAATAGGAGCTTGAGTATTCCAAACAGATTCACACAGGAATTCTACTTTGTAGACAAGCAAGCAAGTAAGTCCGCGATGACCTGAGGTAAGGTGCACTGCCATAAATAAAACTAAACTTAATAACAGAGGTCCGAATACCCGAGATTAAGCAGGGATACTAAATAGGTGTTGTTAGATAGGACGGTCGTTTTGTACAAACAGTAACTGACAGGATAACTTAAACCTATTCAACACATGGATAGTGTTCAAAAAGGAGGTGAGGGAAGCCTAATATAGCGGAGTGAGATACGAGATGTTAACTTTAAAAGTCCTCTGACGCAACATGAAATAGGAGGTTAACTAGGGATTTACGACCCCTGGGTAATAGCTTGTAGTTGTCCGGGTGAGACCTAATGTCCGATCGACATTCAACTCTATAGATAACGTTTCCAGAAAGGAGAAACACACATTAACTTGTTATGGCTGCAATCCCACTAATGGGATAAGTGTCATCAACAATCGCTGAATAGCATAGCGCTACATTCAATAAATATTACTATAAATATTTATATTCATGAACTCACAAGTGCAATATAGGAAAACACAGCTTAGCCCTTTGTTAATCCAGCTGTCGTGTCAGATTTTGAAATTATGCTTTACAGCGAAAGCAATCCAAGCGTTTGAGTAAATGTATCGATCGCACGATAAAACATTAAGTACACTTAGCATCAGGTAGCTTGGTCACGAAAATCAGAAAAGCAATCAAATTAATCGTTTACCTCTGATGATCTTCGGATGTTTTCACTCACGAGACTCCCAGTTACACAACAAATGTTCCTTTTGTTCTATAAAGATTATATTTGTGTAAAAGTATATAGAGACAGTCAAAAGAAAGGTGTAGATAGTCAAGGGAAACAGCAGGTCGAGGGTTAAATAACAGGCTATTTTTTTCTCAATCATTTCAATGGCGTTGGTGGTTCAGCAGTAAAACTTTTGCCTACAACTCGGGAGACTAGGGTTCGTATCTCAACCTTGGCACCGATAGACTAAAATCTATTCTGATTATAATTCAAATGCTGATATGTTTTGCCGGGAGAGATACGGTAAGTTAGTGTTTGTTTAGGATAGAAACTGAACGTTTTAATAGCTTGTTTAGGTTAAATTGAAAGACCAATCCATTCTAAATAATAGCGGGGCGATGTCGTTGGAATACGCTGTCTTGCCTAAATAGCCCTCTGGAATAACGTATTGGGAATGGAGTCGTATTCAAAATGCTGAATCATAGAAGAGACAATTACCTAAATCTAATGAATTCTAAATAATAACGAAGAGATAATTACGATAGAGTTGTGCCCATTGAAATGTTATTATTCTTATGGATTGACTGACATACGTTATAAATTTAGCGAAGTGCATGGTACGTTTAAATTTTGGAGTAAAAAGGGGAATGAAAGCTTAGTTGGTTTCAGGAACTAAGGTGTTAAACATGGAAACATTGCCCAGAAATTATTCTGCACAATCAGGTCGAAAGAGTAGCATTGACTAGTGCCTGTGAAATAAGAAAGGAGAGAAAGGTTACTGTTTAAATAGACAAGCACATATACATCTAAGAACATACAAAGCAGCACAGATAACTCTTAAAGTAGATAAGACACTTGATAGAGAATTGATACAGGATAGACATGAACGGACGCCCAAGGGAGAATTGGACATGTGGAGAACGAAAGGGGCGTTCCTACATGATAATGTCAGACATAAGGATCATTTACTAATCTTACCTAAGTCATTGTTTAGAGATGCGGCAAGGTTGTTACCTGGGCAGAGCCAGGTATCAAAGGGTAGTTGTTGGGTAGTAGTGGCCTAGGATAGGACAGGGCCTAGGGGGGCCTAGGATAGGACACTTTGTGGCCTATTGGATAATAAACAAATAAAAAAAGAATAATAATCTAGCTAACAAGTAGGCATAGAAGTTGAAGATATAATCAGATAGAACAAATGAGAAACTGTTTGTTAACCAAACCTGTATGTCCAGGATTTTATGCACTACAAGTGAATTACAGGGGAAGGTGATTCACTCAATCCAGTCCCTGAGGAGAATAGACGGGAAGCAGCCCCGTTGGAAGGGGCCAAGTACTCCTGGTGACAGCCAGGATAGCTGAGAATAGCTGAAGGAGCTACCTGGGTGCATATCACACATTGCAGGAGGGTAAGACACCCTGACACTGTCGAACAATCACAGTGTTAGGAGGAGAACCGAAACCAATAAGGTTTGGGGGTTTTCTCTCTAACGAAGATTCCCTGACCCAGTCTTGTCATCCCTGTTCATAGAAGTGAAAGTGTGGGCTAGCCTCTAGCTGAGGATATGTTCTCCGGGAAAGGGTGGGGCTTTACAGGAGTGCTGATTGGTCTGAGCTGTCTTATTGTGGGAGCAATGTTCCTAAATACACCATGACCCATCTGAGAATTCAGAAGGTGGTAACTTGACCCATTGTTAGACGATGAGGATGTTGTATTAACATCTTAGAAACCGACAGAGTGTATTAATTGCATTGGAAAATGAACATGAGAACAACATTTTCTTGACACCCATCCAAACAGACAGAGTTTGAGAGAATCTGCAGAGAAGAATGGGAGAAACTCCCCAAATACATGTGTGCCAAACTTGTAGCATCATACCCAAGAAGACTCGAGGCTGTATTCGCTGCCAAAGGTGCTTCATTTAAGTACTGAGTAAAGGGTCTGAATACTTATGTAAATGTTAATATAAATTATCAAAATGTTTTAAAAAAAATGTTTTTGCTTTATCATTGTGGGGTAGTGTGGGAAGATGTAATACATGTTAGAATGAGGCTGTAACGTAACAAAATGTGGAAAAAGTCAAAGGGTCTGAATATTTTCCGAATGCTCTGTAAATCTTGGTGGGGCAAACTCTTTTTTTTTTTTAAATGCATGTCAGCAAATCCACTACACAACACAACACTAAACAATACATTAATTGTACTCTAACGGTGTCAAACGGTGCCCACAAACTGTTAGGGCCTACATTAAGCTGTCCCAACAGCAGTCCCGAAAGCAGTCCCAACATATTACCACTGCTACTATCAGCAGAGCCTTGTCTGGCAGCGAAACAGTTCATTCAGCCTCATTTACTACCTTTAAAAAAACAAAGCTGATATGGCTGACTTGCTTAAGCAAATGTGGTTTCTACTGACAATGAAATGTACAAACTATGGAAAAAGGGGACGATGAGCGGATAAGAGGCAATCTGTAATTTACATTGACACTAAGGAGAGAGCTTAGGACGTACGTAGTCAATATAACTATTTGTTCAGCACTTTTGAAATGTACAGTGCCAGAAACAGAACATGGGCCATTCTTACAGTAAAACTCCCTGTACACCAAGTCAGAACAGTAGGCTGAATTATGAGGGGAAAAAGGACTAAATTATTAGGGCGAAACACGTGGGCTACTAACAGCTTACTTCACAACATACACTTCGTATTACTGTCTTAGCTACAGTATACATATCTCCCTGTCATATTACATCATTTATCCAGCAGCATACAATACATTTTTGTACTCACCTTGTGCTGTGTTCACTTGAACAGGAATGTGGTGCGGCAGTCCTTCATAGACAAATTTTGTCATCAAACTCTGTCATCAAGTCTGGCGTTCTCTAGATTTGTGGTGCTTTCAAGACAACTGGGAACTCTGAAAAAAACACGGTTGAATCATGACGTCAGTGATCTTCAGGTCAGAGTTCTAGAAAGAGGCCCAGGTTCCCGACTTGGAATTCCAAGTTGGATGACCGTTCAAAACGTATTTGCCCGGTCGGAGCTTGTTTTTTTCAGATTTCCCAGTTGTCTTGACCTCACTGAAGTCTGATATTTCCCCGTTCTAAGTTTCCAGTTGTTTTGAACGTGGCAAAAGTCATGCTGGATTGAAAGCATGGCCAATGTTGAATGTTTATCCATTTAAGCTTGGAAAAGAGACCCTTAAACATAGACTTGGACCACACACCCACTCCACTGAATAGCAGGCAAGTGGTTGCAGTTAGCCACTGATTCCTTCAAAATCACTCATTGTTGAATTTGAGATTTCCAACTTGTTGTGTAATGTTTATGTCCAATGGCCGATGAGCACCGATACGTTTTATCTGTCATCTATTTTCATAATTTCTCTTCACAAGGATTGAAAATGATTTGCCAGTAGATTGCCGACTTGATTCATGATGAAGACAGCTTTCTTGCTAGCTAAGATTTTGAAAGTATGATGTTGACATGATCAGTCCAATCAAGATATAACATGATTTCAATGTATTCTCTTGCCAATGACCTTGACCCTTCTTGGATGGGCACTTCTAATGTAACTATATGGCAGCACCCATGGGGCTTGAGTTTTTGAGCTCTCCTTGTACAGTAGATTTTGCAGTGACTAGTGTCCCCATGAGTGACAGAACACTGAGCCAATCACAGCACAACTAGAGACCATTACCAACCCCAACACTATTTTCTGCTGGCCGCCCCATCTCCACAGAAAGCACTGAGCTGGGCTAAAACACCTGCATTTTGGATCTGTCTTACTCAAGAAAGCAAAAAAGAGACCCTGTTTCAATGCGACTTTATAAACAATATTTTTTTGCAAACTGATATGTGACACGTATTAATGCCAAAATAACATGCAAAACGGGCATAATAATTTTGCTAAACAGGTGGGGCTCCACCTGCCCTGAATGACGGGTTGCCACGGATTGTCGTTTATGCCTCATTGAAAGCCTCTTGTTCAGTGCCAGTGACCGCAGCGCTTAAAATGCAGACGATCTGGAACCCGGCCCATGTTTTTACAGTGCGCTTTCGGTGCAGTTTGTCCCTGCAGAAACTACATGCGGAGGTGGTGGTCGTCCATGCTGGTGAAAATATGCTCTGTTGTTGGTGGTTGCTAACTATGATCTTTGAGTTTACTGTATAAATACCTAGCTGCATTTTACACGCATAGTGTAGTTAAATTCAAGTCCATTATGGCTGGAAGTCGACTTGAAAAATTCGGGACCGTGTTCACGCGGTAGGTTCAAATGTCATGCTGCTAATGTTAGCTAGCATCATTTTGTTGTCAAGGTTACTGGAGGATGCTATCTAGTTTTGTAGACCCTTTAGAGTTTGCTATCTAGCTAATGTTCGGTAGAAACAATTTTCTTTGATGGTTGAGTGACTTTTCTGCTACTTGTAGCCAATGTTATCTAGCCTATGGTTCAGCATAACATAAATAAATGCTAACGTTAGCTAGCTCTTTGCAATTGAGAAATTGAGAGTGCATGGGATGCATTTGCTCTATTGTTTACATTTTTGCTAATTGCTCACTGGTTTCTTTTTCAGAGTCAGAGATCTTATGCGATCTGGAGTTGTCAAACAGTCTGACAAGCCCATTTGGTATGATGTATACAAGACCTTTCCACCCATGAAGGACCCACTTTATGTCAGACCAGTGGCCAAGAGATATGGGAAGAAAGAAGAGGCTGTGCCAGACATCTTCTACAGAGAGGATGAAAACAGAGCGTAAGCTAGTTAAACGATTTGCCTTAAACTTTTTACTGTCATTCAAAAGCTGTTAGGAATGGAAATGTCAATTTGTTGATCAGCACTAGTCTCTCTTCCAGGACATTTTATGAGGGGTATGGAACAGGGCCCAGAGCTTTTGATCTCTCCAAATCCAGCTTTGTTTCAACATGCCAAAGGTATGGGCAAATTTTCACAAGTCTGCAATTCATAAGAATAGAATTGCAGTAGTTAGGATCCAGCATTACAGACATGTGGAATCCCAAAACTTAACAAACCAACAATGTGATTAATTATATATATATATATATATATATATGATACACACACACACAAGTACGTGTGTTTTTGTTTCTCTTTTTTTTTCTTCCTTTTTGTAGGTTTGTGGAGAAGTACACAGAGTTCGAGAGCCAGGGAGAGCTGGAGAAACAGTCCCTGTTTGAGGAGACTGGGAAGGCTCTCCTTGCTGAGGGCTTGGGGTTGAGGAGGAGGGGTATTCCTGCGGTGAGTAGACTGTTCAAATGATACAACTTATTAATTGTAATGCTGGCTGCCCTTTTCCCAAATACTGTATAGACAGATATGTACTAATCACTTACAATCATGAGACCTTCTGTTAAACTGACTGGCTGCACTTTTGCCGCTTGGCCTGCAGGTGGCGTCAGAGACCAGGAATCCAGTGTTGGGCATGAAGCTGACAGACATGCTGGCAGAACAGCAGGCAGATGCACCTGGCGGAACACGGGCACCAGGAAAAGAGAAGCCTACACAAGTACCATTGAATCCACAGTAGGCCTCTGCAGCATGGCTTCAACCACACTCTTCACCTAGATGGAACCAATCATCCACCTCCACTGACTAAAAAGGGGACTTTCAGTATCTGTCCAACACAAGACATACTCCTCAGTCCAGACTTTCTGAACAATGTGGATTAACAAGAAAGACTACTTGTTATGGGTGTGCCTGGGCAGCTTTCACGACCGTCCGTCTTGACTGCAGGGTTTTGTGTGGTGGTGTGTAGGAGTCCAAGTTATTGTACATTTTTGGGCTGGAAACTTGTAAGATTGATGTTCTGCATAAGGCTGTAAATGTATATTGTGTGTGTACATACATGCACTGTACGTCCAACTGGTTACGCTGCAGTCTGTTTTCAGACTTACGACAGGCCACCCCTGTTGATATGATATGATGATCAATTAGCATTGTGAGTGATAGGTAAAGTAACTCTATATTCTAGAATGAGGCCTCTTTTCCTTTTTTCCTCTGCCGCTCATCCTCTGTTATGTTTCCATCACGCTGCAGAACATTCATGCAAGACAAGCAGGCTGTGAGTGAAAGTTGATATTGCATTCTCCATTTGCTGCTGTGACAGTGTAATTCGGTAGTGCCTGCCTGCCTGAGCATCTGGGATGAAATGGAGATATTAATGCCGTATTGCTTCACAGAGAAATACCACTGATCACATAACCACATCAGCCGACTGGAGATGAGAATGTGAGTAAAGAAGCATCACAGGTGCCATATTAAAATAAATGTAAGGTAACATCTGTGGAAGGTATTCCACCAGATAGGAAAGGTTTGACATCAACACCTATACACTGAATGATTAATAATTAAACTGTACAAAACTATATTTTATGTTAGCGTCTACTGCCACAATTCAAATAAGCACCGCACCAACATTGCATCCTGTTCTGAACATAATCTTGGCATATATGTATTTTTCAATACGTATCTCAAACTACCAGAATAACATTAAACAGTAACCGGTTATTATAACTTCTGCAGGTTACCCTTTCTCTAATCAGGATAATCATCATTCTTCCTGTTCTCACCACTTGTAGAGGCATTGATCCACTATATGACCTAGCAGCCCTGCAGTTCAACTGCCATTTGAAAATACATCTAAAGAGGGCTTATATCTAGAGCCGTGGCTTTGATGTGGAACAGCACTGGTCGGGGTTATTTGCTCTGGAAAAAGCTAGCATCCATGAGCATTTTCACAGTACCACAGTTCCCCCTTCTCTTTCCTCCATCGTCTTTTCAAAAAGATGACCTTGGCGGTGTTTCTCATTATCAGCTGTCTTTCTGTTTATCGAAAGGGAAAACTGTCCGTCTCACAGTCTATTCTGCGCTCGCACAGAGAGGAGAAATAATATCAACACCATAATGGAATGGGTGATTGTCTGCACATAGTCAAAGCGAAAGCAATTCTTTGGTGGATGGATGGCAAGACTGTCTGAGGGCCTAATGAACAGGAGGGAGGGATAGAATTGGGGAGAGATGTAGAGGAGGGAAAGAATCGGGGAGGAGGGAGAGAGTCAAGTTTGGAATGAGACAAACAATCTTTGTCTGCCGTGTCCACAGGCTGAGGGGAGAAACGGACACTCAGTGGGGTGTGTTGGCAAAACCTGTGGCTTGACGCAATCCTTGAAGGTGTTGATTTTGCACTGTTTTCCTTTATCTTATTTTAAATGTTAAATAATATATACTGAACAAATATGTAAACTATTTCAAACATTTTACTGTTACAGTTCATAGAAAGAAAGAAATCAATTGAAATAAATTCATTAGGCCCTAATTTATGGATTTCACATGAATGGGCAATGGCCACTTCGGAGCCAGGCCCAGCCAATCAGAATGGGTTTTTCCCCACAAAGGGCTTTTTTACACACGGAAATACTCCTCAGCACCCCCACCCCCTCCTCAGATGATCCCGTAGGTGAAGAAACCGGATGTGGAGGTCCTCGGCAGGCGAGGTTGCACGTGGTCTGTGTTTGTGAGGCAGGTTGGATGTACTGCTGAATTCTCTAAAATGATGTTGGAGGCTTACATTTTCTGGCAACAGCTCTGTTGGACATTTCTGCAGTCAGCATGCCAATTGCATGCTCCCTCAACTTGAGACATATGTGGCATTGTGTTGTGACAAAACTGCACATTTTAGTGGCCTTATATTGTCCCCCAGTACAAGGTGCACCTGTAATGATCATGCTGTTTAGCTGTTCAGCTTCTTGATATGCCACACCTGTCAGGTGGATGAATTATCTTAGGCGAAGGAGAATTGCTCATTAACAGGGATGTAAAAAAAAAATTGTGCTCAAAATTGGAGAGAAATAAGCTTTGTGCTTTTGTTTTATTTCAGCTCATGAAACATGGGAGCGACACTACATGTTGCGTTTATATTTTTGTTAAGTATAGTTTCTGTAGAGGGGTGGGTGAGCATGTAGCCTGCTGAATATTCTGCTTTTTGTATGTGTTGCATGCTTGCGTTTGTAAGTTCCAGGTGGAGAAATGTGAAGAGCAATCTTCGTTTTAAGATGGAATTAATACAATGAACTTTACGATGGAGGCCTTTAAAAACTGGAGAAACACTGTCTGCGTAAATGACTTCTTGGCAGCACCCCCAAGATTTCTCTATTTCTTTCAAAGTGTATTTTCAGGCAGGTAATTAACTTTTTTCCTGCCAGACTCCTGGCAAGGATCTCTGGATACAAATGATTCCAATTGAGCATGGGCTGGAATTTAATTGATCAAAATGCCATTCTCTCTGTCACTGGAGTGTGAGCGTGGATAACATTTCCGCTTCTGGCATAGATTTCTAAAGAAGCACCGTTTTTGGGCTGTGGAGGAGAGACTAGATGCCAACAACAGCATTTAAGGGTGAATTCTGTATGTGAAAAATGTTAGGGCAGTTCTGTGTATTTGTATATTATGTGTATATGTACACCTGGCTGGTTGTCAATATGGTCAGTGATAGAAAATAAAACTGAATTAATTAAATATGTAAAAGTATTTTCTCCTTAATGTTGGGTAGCCTAGGTTGTGTAGATCAGTAAAATATATAACTGATTGTGTTTTAATTCAGGTTTGTAAGAGGCTGTAGAATGCATATAGTCAATGTACATACTGCACCATAGCCTATATACAATAGAACATTCAGTAAGCTATTCAATGTCTGTATTTAACATTTTCCATATTCATAAATGGATCGAAATGGAAATGTCTTTCTCTTCAATTCTTTATCCCACTCTGTCTTTGTCTTCCTGCTCTATGGCAGTGCTGTCACAAAGATATCTAATCTCTTTGGCATTATACAGTCAGTGTCTGAAAGAGCCTTAATTGTTTTTGCCTTTCTATTGCTTACAATAAAGCCAGGCTTGTCAGTCACAGTGGGTGAGGGAGTTTGAATTTTTTTTTATGTCATGTTTTATTTTTCAATTTGATATCCTGCATACCCAGTAGCCATTATGATGTCCTTATCATACAATCATTTTCCACCTTAAACAGCCTAGCCTATGCTAGGAAAAATCCCTCGAGCTTGGATGAAAGTTTTACATTTTTTCTCCTGATGTGTAGTTTTACCTGGAAGAGCAATTGATTTGGGCTGGACAATTAACACTACAACAGCTCATACTCATAATGCATTCATATGTTCATCTTGCATATGAACGGTATGTAAACATGTAAGAATAGGTGTACAAACATCCAGAATTCAAATCAGCAATCCAATTTCAGTGGTCATCAAATTTAAATGGACTCAGACAGCAAGCGTAATTCATGTACTTTGCTTCTGTTTGTGGACCGACAGATTGACAGCTGCATGTACAGAACACACTGGAGCATGTCGGCAGCTCACACTCACTTTTTCTAGGACCAAGAATCAGAGCCCTATACTATGAATGTAGTTTGAAGAGTTAGCAGGTAACTTTGGTTAAACTTGGGATAACCGGTAGCATGAAAGTGGCTCACCTTGTAGCCAGGTACATTTCTATGGCAATGAATCCTTAAGAGCTAACTTGATCCGGGACAGGTTAACTCAGGGCTATCTATACTGAATAAAAATATAAACACAACATGTATAGTGTTGGTCCCTTGTTTCATGACCTGAAAAAAAAGAGCCCATAAATGTTCCATACTCACAAAAAGCTTATTTCTCTCAAATGTTGTGCACAAATTTGTTTACATCCCTATTAGTGCTCATATATCATTTGGCAATATAATTAATCCACCTGACAGGTGTGGTATATCAAGAAGCTGATTAAACAGTATGACCGTTACAAAGGTGCACCTTGTGCTGGGGACACTAAAAGGCCACTCTAAAATGTACAGTTTTGTCACACAACACAATGCCACAAATGTCTCAGGTTTTGAGGGAGCATGCAATTGGCAGGCTGACTGTAGGAATGTCCAACAGAGCTGTTGCCAGATATTTTAATGTTAATTTCTCCACCAGGCTTGTTTTAGAGAATTTGGCAATACGTTCAATCGGCCTCACAACCGCAGACCATGTGTAACCACACCAGCCCAGGACTTCCACATTCGGCTTCTTCACCTGCGGGATCATCTGAGGAGGGGTGGGGGTGCTGAGTATTTCTGTCTGTAATAAAGCCCTTTTGTGGGGAAAAACTCATTCTGATTGGCTGGGCCTGACTCCCCAGTGTGTGGGCCTCTGCCCTCCCAGGCCAACCCATGGCTGTGCCCCTGCCCAGTCATGTGAAATCCATAAATTTGAGCCAAATGTATTTCAATTGACTGATTTCCTTCTATCATCTGTAACTCAGTAACATCTTGGTGTTAGTATTTTTGTTCAGTATATGTTTATCCTGAATTTAGTGTCTGAGCCTTGAGTTGAGGACCAATTAGCCTAAATCAGATTCCCTTCCTCTAGCAAAGATTGCATCATCATCCACTTCATTTGAGGAAGATAACTTATTACATCCTTAATTAATCAAATATGTTTTGGGTGTTAAAATACATTACACATTTACGTCAGTAAAACCTTAGTATTAATACTATTATTTTATCAATGGGAGTGGGAAAAAAATATTTTGCCCGTTGATAACCACACTAAAGTAGTAAAATAAAGACGGCACGTTTAAAAGTCTATTTAATACTTAAGCCTACTTCATTTGCAAGATAACTTTTCTTTAAATTTGATTTCGGCACAAATTAAAATGTGGCACTGATTTACCCATGTGGATTGATGTTTTAGCATCATCTCAATAACGAGTTCACCGTTCGACTAGCCACATGCGACATGCATGTGCAGTTACAAACTTGTAGTGAGATGGGTCCAGCTGCGACATCATCTCTCAGCAATCAGCCCCCAGGAATAGTGGGGGTTAACAGCACCATATAAGGAGAAGTGGGGGTTTTGAAAGGAACCATATAAGGAGAAGTGGGGGTTTTGAAAGGAACCATATAAGGAGAAGTGGGGGTTTCGAAAGGAACCATATAAGGAGAAGTGGGGGTTTTGAAAGGAACCATATAAGGAGAAGTGGGGGTTTTGAAAGGAACCATATAAGGAGAAGTGGGGGTTTAGTAAGGTACCATATAAGGAGAAGTGGGGGTTTTGAAAGGAACCATATAAGGAGAAGTGGGGGTTTCGAAAGGAACCATATAAGGAGAAGTGGGGGTTTTGAAAGGAACCATATAAGGAGAAGTGGGGGTTTTGAAAGGAACCATATAAGGAGAAGTGGGGGTTTTGAAAGGAACCATATAAGGAGAAGTGGTGGTTTCGAAAGGAACCATATAAGGAGAAGTGGGGGTTTTGAAAGGAACCATATAAGGAGAAGTGGGGGTTTTGAAAGGAACCATATAAGGAGAAGTGGGGGTTTTGAAAGGAACCATATAATTAGAAGTGGGGGTTTTGAAAGGAACCATATAAGGAGAAGTGGGGGTTTTGAAAGGAACCATATAAGGAGAAGTGGGGTTACAAAAGGTGCCATTCAAGACATGGTTTGGATTTTCGAACAGTAGTCATGGTAAGAAATTTCATGAATGCAAAGATAACGGTAAGAAATGTCAGTAATGCAAAAAAAAAGTATATTCACTCACTGTGAAGTTTTTCATAATGTAAATGGTAGATAGCATTAGCTACCATAACAAAAAAAGGCATTCATTTGACAATGTATTATTTATTAATACAATTTCAAATAGTAATATCACGTCATGGCGGTTCTAGTGTTTTTTTGTATTTTTTAACTAGGCAAGTCATTTAAGAACAAATTCTTATTTACAATGACGGCCTAGGAACAGTGCCCCTTGTTCAGGGGCAGAACAACAGATTTTCACCTTGTCAGCTCGGGAGTCAATCTAGCAACCTTTCGGTTACTGGCCCAACGCTCTAACCACTAGGCTACCTGCCGCCCCAGGTTAAAAGACTCCTTTCAAAATCCCCACTTCTCCTACGGTTCCTTTCGAAATCCCTACTTCTCCTATGGTTCCTTTTGAAACCCCAATTTCTCCTTATACGGTTCCTTTTGACACCCCTACTTTTCCAGAGGAAAGACTGCTCTGAGAGATGACGTCGCAGCTGGACCCTATTGGCTAGAGTTAGCGGCACGCTGATGAGCAATATCCGCCATCGTAATAGGCTACGGATGAAGCCTGAGCTGGAATGGGAAACTACCTGGAGTTGGCTAGCGTTAGAAAACCCTGAGTAGATCTAGCTTGCTTCGTAGTATACCCCTCTAGCCGTGTAGACTCCAATGATGAGATATTGATTGGCTGAGAAGTGTCATTGTTGAATAATAACCCAGGGTTATGAGGATTTCACCAACTGTAGAGAGAGAGGGAGAGTGATAGCTTTCTCCTCAGCCACTGGGTGGCATCCCAAGTATTTCTTTGTTTTTGGGGTCTACCCACACTCATGCACACACACACACACACACACACACACACACACACACACACACACACACACACACACACACACACACACACACACACACACACACACACACACACACACACACACACACACACACAAAACAGTTCAGTGAGTAATTGTCATCTGTGGCAAATTGAAGGGCAGATGCTTGTTCCACCGTACTTTCTATTTAAATTATCTCGTCAATATTTTTTTACGAGGCCTTGGTTTTCCTCCCTCTACCTGTGACTGGGTTTGGATTTAGTGAATATATAATGAATATGAGAAAAATGAAGACACCTGATTGATCTTTTGTTGCATTATTCACAGTATAAGTACTTTGCAAGGGAGAAGGGTTCACAAAATGTCTAATGTGGGAGAGCATGCCTGTCATTTGTGTATGTATAGCAGGCATTTTAAGACATCCTCCTTGGAAATACTGCCTTTTCTCAGTTTACTTCAGTCGCAGCATCCTTTTTAAGGTCATTTTCTCCAGTCATCCATCAATAGACAGTCATCTATATTTCATTCCCCAAGGCACCATAACTCCTCTGCCAGAGAGCATAGCCATGGGATGTAGGGTTGCTGAGGGTGCTACGGCATCCCCTGATAAATCAATAAAAAAAACTGAGAATAAATAAAAAATCCAACAAATTAATGAACTGGGCCTTTATTACTAATGTATAAGATGAGTAAAAAAAACTTTGCGACAAAAAATCTCCTCAGCAGTCACTAAGGTTCAGGGCAGGGTACTGGGTGGAGGCCGGCTAATGGTGACTGTTTTAACAGTCTGTTGGCCTGGAGATAGAAGCTGTTTCTCTGTCCCAGCTGTGATGCACCTGTACTGTCTCCACCTTCTAGATGGTAGCAGGTTGAACAGGCTGTGGCTCAGGTGGCTGAGGTCCTTGATGATCTTCTTGGCCTTCCTGTGACACAAGGTGCTGTAGTTGTCCTGGAGGGCAGGCACTGTGCCCCCGGTGATGTGTTGGGCTGACCGCAGCACCATCTGGAGTGCCTTACAGTTGCGGACGGTGCAATTGCCATACCAGGCGGGGATACAGCCCGACAGGATGCTCTCAATGGTGCATCTGTAGAAATACATGGTTGTCTTAGGAAGCAATCCACATTTATTCAGCCTCCTGAGCTTGAAGATGCGCTGTTGCGCCTTCTTAGCCACGCTGTCTGTGAAGGGGCCATTTTAGGTTGTCAGTGATGTGTACACCAAGGAACTTGAAGCTTTTCACCCTCTCCACTAAGGCCCCGTCAATGTGGATGGGGGGTGCTCTCTCTGCTGTCTTCTGTAGTCCACAATCAGCTTCTTCATTTAGTTCAAATTGAGGGAGAGGTTATTTTCCTGGCACCACCCAGCCAGGGTGATTTTAGTATGTAAATCTTAGTGGGGCAAAACCCCCCAAAAAGTGGGATGCATGCCAGCAAAGCCACTACACAACACAACACAACACCAAACAATACATTAATTGCACTATACCACTGCTACACCTGGCTATCAGCGGAGCCTTGTCTTGCAGCGAAACAGTTCATTCAGCCTCATTCACTGCCTTTAAAAAAAACATAGCTAATATGGCTGACTTACTTAAACAAATGTGGTTTCTAATGACAATTGAGATGTGCAAACTATGGCATAAGGGAACAACAAGCAGATAACAGGCAATCCGTAACTGCGATTAAGACATTAGTGAGCGAGCTAGGACGGACGTAGTCGATATAGCTATTCGTTCAGCACTTTTGAAATGTACTGCGACAGAATTCAGAACATGGGCCATTCTTACAGTATTCTCCCTGTACAACATGTCATAACCGTAGGATAAATAAAGGGGGCATCTAAGCAGACAATGAAAGCTCTTTCAATATTCGATGATTACACTTCTCAAAAAAAGGCTATAGGCTGCACCAACAGTAGGAAATTAAAAGGTGAAAATAGACCAAATTACTACTGAGGCACAAGGGCTACTAACAGCTTACTACACAGCATACACTTAGTATTACTTTCTTAGTTACAGTATACATATCTCCATGGCATATTACATAATTTATACAGCAGCATACAATACATGTTTGGACTCACCTTGTTGTGCTGTGCTCACTTGAACAGGAAGGTGGTGAGGTGGTCCTTCTTGGGCAAATTTTGTCTTCTCTGGATTTGTGTTGCTTTCAAGATAACTGGGAACTCCATTTGGAAAGGATTTGTCAGTAGATTGTCAACTTGGTTCATGATGATGACAGCTAGCTAAGATTTTGAAAGTATGATGTTGACATGATCAGTCCAGCCAAAGCTACTGTAGATAAACTAGACAAAAAAAGAAACGTCCTCTCACTGTCAACTGCGTTTATTTTCAGCAAACTTAACGTAACAAGATTTAACAACTGAGACATGAACTGAACAAGTTCCACAGACATGTGACTAACAGAAATTGATTAATGTGTCCCTGAACAAAGGGGGGGGGGGGGTGTCAAAATCAAAAGTAACAGTCAGTGTCTGGTGTGGCCACCAGCTGGATGCACCAGATTTGGCAGTTCTTGCTGTGAGATGTTACCCCACTCTTCCACCAAGGCACCTGCAAGTTCCCGGACATTTCTGGGGGGAATGGCCCTAGCCCTAGCCTGGGTTTGTGCCCATAGGCGACGTTGTTGCCGGTGATGTCTGATGAGGACCTGCCTTACAACAGGCCTACAAGCCCTCAGTACAGCCTTTCTCAGCCTATTGCGGACAGTCTGAGCACTGATGGAGGGATTGTGCGTTCCTGGTGTAACTCGGGAAGTTGTTGTTGCCATCCTGTACCTATCCCCAGGTGTGATGTTCAGATGTACTGATCCTGTGCAGGTGTTGTTACACGTGGTCTGCCACTGCGAGGACGATCAGTTGTCCGTCCTGTCTCCCTGTAGCTCTGTCTTAGGCGTCTCACAGTACGGACATTGCAATTCATTGCCCTGGCCACATCTGCAGTCTTCATGCCTCCTTGCAGCATGCCTAAGACACATTCACGCAGATGAGCAGGGACCCTGCTCATCTTTCTTTTGGTGTTTTTCAGAGTCAGTAGAAAGGCCTCTTTAGTGTCCTAAGTTTTCACAACTGTGACCTTAATTGCCTACCGTCTGTAAGCTGTTAGTGTCTTAACGACCGTTCCACAGGTGCATGTTCATTAATTGTTTATGGTTCATTGAACAAGCATGGGAAACAGTGTTTAAACCCTTTACAATGAAGATCTATGAAGTTATTTGGATTTTTACAAATTATCTTTGAAAGACAGGGTCCTGAAAAAGGGAATTTTCTTTTTTTGCTGAGTTTATGATGTGATTTGACATAATATTATCTGTGGCCAATGACCTTGAACCTTCTTGGATGGGCACTTGTAATGTAACTCTATGGCAGCACCCAAGGTGCTAGAATTTTAGAGCTTCTACCCTTAGACTTGGCAGTGAGGTAGTGTCCCCATGAGTGACAGAACACTGAGCCAATCCTGGCGCAACGCTCCTTATTTTCTGCTGGCTTGCCCCACCACAGAAAGCACTTACTCAAGAAAACAGAAAAGAGACCATGTTTGTATGCAGCTTTATTAACTCAATGATATATATATATATATATATATATATATATATATATATATATATATATATATATATTTGACATTGTTTGCAAACTGATATGTATTAATGCCAATATAACATGCAAAACAGTACGAGACTACATACAGTATGAGGCCACATACCGTATATGAACGTGCAAAAGGACTAGCTTCTGCCATTAGCCACTGAGTTTCTAATTATAATAAAGACCGACACAGTCCCTTAGCACAGTAACGTACGGTGTTCCATTAACTAGGTTACATTAGACCAACTGGGAAACTGGGTGGGCTTGGATGACAACCCTGTCTGTCACACTGAACAGTTTGTTTGACCTGGCTCTTAAACCTGCACCTGAATTATATTGTTATTTTTTGACAAAACCACTATGCCATATGTAAAATAATATGAATTAAGTTCAAAGACTTGTTTTTTCAGTGTGTGGAGAGCATTCTCTCTTCCTTAGTGCTACTGCCCTGGTTCTATGCGCACACATCATGTTGATTGAGTGCAACAACCATCTCCTACTGGGCAACTGGGAAGCATTCATCTTTGACATGTCCAATACCACCCTTGTCCACATCAGTCTAGTTGTTCAAGCAAGCACTAATCCAATAGTGGAATGGGTGGAGAGTAACAAATTGTATGTTGAATGCAATTTAATGAATGTGTATTTTCACCAGTGAAAAATGGGTCAAGTGGGTGGGAAAATGAAATTGAATGGCAGCTTTCTTTAATTCGACATATGAGGGACATACTTCAATTAACTCTGTACCGGTGTGTATGTCTGTCTGTGTATGTCTGTGTTTGTGGGTGCATTTGTAAATATGTCTCTTTGTCCAATGTTTAGACCCTTGTCTTAGAATGAAAGTTAAGTTGCTGGTAGTGTGTGGGGTTGGCTAGCATCAGGGCTGAAGTCCTTCATCGCCGAGGCCCAGGTGCAGACAGACAATAAGAGGCGTGAAAGTAGTTAATTCAGAGGAGCGGAACGGTCACTCAAAGAGAGGGAGAGGGAGGGCGACAATGAGGGAGAGGGGGAGGGAGAGGGAGGGAGAAGGAGGGAGATCAGGTTAAATTAGAACATTTTAAGGGGTTGGATTTGCGGTGTCTTGCCCCCTCCAAACAAAACCCAGATAAAACGGGAGAGTGAACACATCAGCCGAGTACCCATGACAACTGAAGAGGAACAAATGCCGCCTGCTCCTTTCATCCTCATTTACTGCGACAAATGCCACAGGATGTATTATGCAGATACAGTAGTCACATACACTCCAACCCAGAGAGCCAGCCATTCAAAGAGCTGAGATGTTCAATTCAGAGCCTCAACTCTGTGGCTGGCTGTGGTGAAGTTTTAGACATCTGGGTTATTGTCCACCTGGGTTATTAACAGAGATGGGACCAAGCCATTGGTCCAATTATTAGCACTCAAGTCCCAAGTCAAGTCCCAAGTCAAGACTGGCAAGTCCGAGTCAAGTCTCAAATCAACTCAAGTCAAGTTTCAAGTCCTAAACTTTGAGTTACGACTCCTAAACAAGTCATAATGTGCTCTTCACCAAATGTAATCCCATTTCATATTTTTAACAAGAGTAATAGCTAGTATATTACATTTACGCAAATCATGAATGCTTCTAAAAATATATATATTTATTACTTTCCAAATAAACTTTACAGTTCCATGGAAATACATGGGTAGCCATGAGAAAGACCCCCCCCCCCCCCCCCATTGTGATTGACTATCGAGGATCACAATCAGACGATATCGTCAAACATTCTCTCTCTCTCACACACACACACACACACATAATTTCAGGGTCAGCAGTAACATCAGGCAGGATTTAGGCTTCCAACTGCCTGGCCAGTTGTAGCACAATCTTGGGTGCAATGATCACGTTCCTGCACTGACTGACTGTGTGGAGGCTCATTGATTTAAAGTTACGTTAACCTACATGCTACACTAGAAAAGCTATATACAGCTGTCGGGTATATTAGCCACGACTTACCGTTCTTTATGCAGCTTCAAGTGTCAAACAGAGTTAGAAGTTGCTCCTCAGTCTGTTATTTTCTTACCGCATGTTTTGCAAGTTGCAATCCGTTTTTTGATGGGTACAGTGTAGTCTTTATATCCGAAAATAATAATTTTGGGTATCATCTTTCCAAGGGCTAAATCTGAATTCGAGTCCAAGTCATGTGACTTTAGTCCACACCTCTGGTTATTGATATATTAAAAATACAATCTGGGATATTTCCATCTGATCATTGATAAATACCTTAATTAAAGTATTATAACTGTCTTGCGTTAGACCTTACAGTGCCTTCAGATAGTATATACACCCCTTGACTTTTTCCATAATTTGTTATGTTACAAAGTGGGATTAAAATGTATTTAATTGTAATTTTTTTGACAACAATCTACACAAAATACTCTGTCAAAGTGGAAGAAAAAGTATAACATTTGTAAAAAGCTAATGACAAATAAAACACTAATATATATTGATTATTCAACCCCCTGTCACGCCCTGACCTGAGATATCTCTGTTTTCTTTATATTTTGGTTAGGTCAGGGTGTGACTAGGGTGGGTACGCTAGTTTTTGTATTGTCTAGGGGTTTTGTATTGTCTAGGATTTTTGTATGTCTAGGTTTAGTAGGTCTAGGTGATTTGTATGTTTATGGTGGTCTGATATGGATTCCTATCAGAGGCAGCTGTTTATCGTTGTCTCTGATTGGAGATCATATTTAGGTAACCATTTCCCTTTGGTGTTTGTGGGATCTTGTCTATGTGTAGTTGCCTGTCAGCACTCATTTTGTATAGCTTCACATGTCATTTTGTTATTTTGTTATTTTGTTAGTTTGTTCAGTGTTCATTCTTATAATATAAAGAATGTACGCATACCACGCTGCGCCTTGGTCCGATCCTTACGACGAACGTGACAATTCTCTATGTTGGTTAGGTCAGGATGTGATTAAGGGTGGGTTATCTAGGGAAATTGTATATCTATGTTGGCCTGGTATGGTTCCCAATCAGAGGCAGCTGTTTCTCGTTGTCTCTGATTGGGGATCATATTTAGGTAGCCATTTCCCCATTGTGCTTTGTGGGATCTTGTCTATGTATAGTTGCCTGAGAGCATTATTATAGCGGCACGTTTCGTTTGTTTGCTTTGTTGTTTTGTTCTTTGAAGTTTTCTATTCCAAAATAAAGGATGGAAACATACCACGCTGCACCTTGGTCTACTCCTTATGACGAACATGACACCCCCTGGGTTAACTTTAGCAGAGATTACAGCTGTGAGTCTTTCTGGGTAAATCGCATTCTGCAAGCATGCATGTGTAACGGAGGTGGAGCTTTGCACACCAGGATTGTACATTATTTGCATATTATAATTTTTTAAAATTCTTTATCTGTCAAGTTGGTTGATCATTGCTAGACTGCCATTTTCAAGTCTTGACATAGATTTTCAAGCCGATTTAAGTCAAAACTGTAACTAGGCCACTCAGGAACATTCAATGTCATCTTGGTAAGCACCTCCAGTGTATATTTGGCCTTGTGTTTTAGGTTATTTTCCTGCTGAAAGATGAATTTGAAAAAAGAAGACTTAACCAGGTTTTCCTCTAGGATTTTGCCTGTGCTATTGTTTCTTTGTATCATAAAAAAATTATCCAGTCCTTGCCGATGACAATTATAATATGATACAGCCACCACCACGATTGAAAATATGAAGAGTGGTAATCAGTGATGTGTTGTGTTGGATTCGCCCCAAACATAACACTTTGTATTCAGGACATAAAGTTTATTTCTTTGACACATTTTTTGCAGTTTTACTTTAGTGCCTTTTTGCAAACAGGATGCATGTTTTGGAATATTTTTATTCTGTACAGGCTTCCTTATTTTCACTCTGTCAATGAAGTTAGTATTGTGGAGTAACTACAAGGTTTTCTCCTATCACATCCATTAAACTCTGTAACTGTTTTAAAGTCAGCATTGGCCTCATGGTGAAATCCCTGAGCGGTTTCCTTCCTCTCCCGTAACTGAGTTAGGAAGGACGCCTGCATTTCTGTAGTGACTGGTTGTATTGATACACCATCCAAAGTGTAATAACTTCCCCATTGTCAAAGGGATAGTTGATGTCTGCTTTTCTTTTCTTTTTTACCCATCTACCAATAGGTGCCCTTCTTTGTGAGGCATTAAAAAACTCCCTAGTCTTTGTGGTTGAATCTGTGAAATTCACTGCTTGACTGAGGTACTTTACAGATAATTGTATGTGTGGGGTACAGAGATGAGGTAGGCATTTACAAATATTGTTAAACACTATTATTGCACACACAGTGAGTCCATGCAATGCAATATGTGACTTGTTAAGCTCAGGCTAAATTCAAGCTGTAACACAACACAATGTGGAAAGAGTGAAGGGGTGTGAATACTTTCTGAAGGTACTGTATGTGTTCACAACACCAGGCCTACAGTACATGTGTAACGGAGGTGGTTCGAAACCAATAACCCTAACCCTAACTATGGTAAGATACATTTTGTCATTTGGGTGAAGTGTCCCTTTAATAAAATGTTGAACGCTTATTCATATCATTCTGCAAGCATGCAGTGTCTGAAGACAAACAAAGAGGACCGCTGGTCTGGTTCGTCTCTGTCACCCGGACAGTAAAGGACATCACCATAATCAATGGCAGGTTGGCTCCTCTGGGGGTTAGAGCCCTTTTCACAAACCGTGTTTGTCTTACTCCTCCGCAAGCAGCTCAGGCTTGGAAGAAAGACTGTTAGACCAGTGTACTGGTCAGGGTATTGATTGGAACCTGCTTGTCTGTTTGTTGTTTATTTATTTATCTGTGCTGGGAGTCTAAGCGTGAGACCAAATCTCCATAACTCGAGGACAAGCTCCAAACAAATAAGGTCATGTTTCTTGTGCTGCTGGTCTTATAGTACAATCTCTCCTCAGTTCTATTTCCCCACGGCTTGTGCATCTTTTTCATTGGAGAACTTCGTCAGAAGCTTAAATGAGCATTGTGCCATCTAGACATTTAATGATGCATTTCGCACGAATTTCTGATTATTATAAAAACTCATGTAGTGGTGTTGGTAGGCTGTCTCTCTATTCATGTCTGTCTGCAAGTAGAATTGGCAGGCTGACTGTGTCCATGACTGGGTAAAGGGTTAAAAGGTTTCCTGCTGGGTTCTGCCTCCTCACTGTCGACGTGTGTGTGATCCAGGTCAATGTAATTTGCTCTGCAGGCTAGTTCATTTCAGACGGCATTAAAATGCACAGGCTCGCTCTGGGCGGCATTGCATCTCTCGGCTCCCCCCCAGGCTGTTCCCTCTCCCCTGTCACCTACAGCTAACCTTTCGCATGATACAATTCAAAATAATTGGCCTGATAATGAATCCTTGTGAAATGGCGTCCTAATGAGCGTAAATTGCATACAGTGGCTTATGCTCGCTTTTTAAAATCTCATCAGAGCTCACGATTAAGCTTGAAAAGGACCGGGCCTGGAGAGCTCTCAAGGCCCAGGCAGCACATTAAAGTCTCTCATTTAGCCTCTCTCTGTGCCTAACTTCCACCAAAATCTTTATTTCTAAATAATGATAGAAAAGGGGCTCTTGACAGATGGAGCAGGCATGAGGTGGTGGAGAGAGGGAAGCTTGGGGTATATACTCTAGCAACATGCCTGGGGGTGAAGAGATGGCAGCTTGGGTATATACTCTAGCAACATGCCTGGTGGTGGAGAGATGGCAGCTTGGATATATACTGTAGTAACATGCCTGGTGGTGAAGAGATGGCAGCTTGTGTATATACTCTAGCAACATGACTGGTGGTGAAGAGAGGGCAGCTTGGGTATATACTGTAGTAACATGCCTGGTGGTGAAGAGATGGCAGCTTGGGTATATACTGTAGCACCATGCCTGATGGTGAAGAGATGGCAGCTTGGGTATATACTGTAGCACCATGACTGGTGGTGAAGAGAGGGCAGCTTGGGTATATACTGTAGTAACATGACTGGTGGTGAAGAGATGGCAGCTTGGGTATATACTGTAGCACCATGACTGGTGGTGAAGAGAGGGCAGCTTGGGTATATACTGTAGCACCATGCCTGATGGTGAAGAGAGCTTGGGTATATACTGTAGTAACATGCCTGGTGGTGAAGAGATGGCAGCTTGGGTATATACTCTAGCAACATGCCTGATGGTGAAGAGAGGGCAGCTTGGGTATATACTGTAGTAACATGCCTGGTGGTGAAGAGAGGGCAGCTTGTGTATATACTGTAGTAACATGCCTGGTGGTGAAGAGAGGGCAGCTTGTGTATATACTGTAGTAACATGCCTGGTGGTGAAGAGAGGGCAGCTTGGGTATATACTGTAGTAACATGCCTGGTGGTGGAGAGAGGGCAGCTTGGGTATATACTGTAGTAACATGCCTGGTGGTGAAGAGATGGCAGCTTGGGTATATACTGTAGTAACATGCCTGGGGGTGAAGAGAGGGCAGCTTGGGTATATACTGTAGTAACATGCCTGGTGGTGAAGAGAGCTTGGGTATATACTGCAGTAACATGCCTGGTGGTGAAGAGAGCTTGGGTATATACTGTAGTAACATGACTGATGGTGAAGAGAGCTTGGGTATATACTGTAGTAACATGCCTGGTGGTGAAGAGAGGGCAGCTTGTGGTATATACTGTAGTAACATGCCTCATGGTGAAGAGAGGGCAGCTTGGGTATATACTGCAGTAACATGCCTGGTGGTGAAGAGAGCTTGGGTATATACTGTAGTAACATGACTGGTGGTGAAGAGAGGGCAGCTTGTGGTATATACTGTAGTAACATGCCTCATGGTGAAGAGAGGGCAGCTTGGGTATATACTGCAGTAACATGCCTGGTGGTGAAGAGAGCTTGGGTATATACTGTAGTAACATGCCTGATGGTGAAGAGATGGCAGCTTGGGTATATACTGCAGTAACATGCCTGGTGGTGAAGAGAGCTTGGGTATATACTGTAGTAACATGCCTGGTGGTGAAGAGATGGCAGCTTGGGTATATACTGTAGTAACATGCCTGGTGGTGAAGAGAGGGCAGCTTGGGTATATACTGTAGTAACATGCCTGATGGTGAAGAGAGGGCAGCTTGTGTATATACTGTGGTAACATGACTGGTGGTGAAGAGATGGCAGCTTGGGTATATACTGTAGTAACATGCCTGATGGTGAAGAGAGGGCAGCTTGGGTATATACTGTAGTAACATGCCTGGGGGTGAAGAGAGGGCAGCTTGGGTATATACTGTAGTAACATGACTGGTGGTGAAGAGATGGCAGCTTGGGTATATACTGTAGTAACATGACTGGTGGTGAAGAGAGGGCAGCTTGGGTATATACTGTAGTAACATGACTGATGGTGAAGAGAGGGCAGCTTGGGTATATACTGTAGTAACATGACTGATGGTGAAGAGAGCTTGGGTATATACTGTAGTAACATGCCTGGGGGTGAAGAGAGGGCAGCTTGGGTATATACTGTAGTAACATGCCTCATGGTGAAGAGAGCTTGGGTATATACTGTAGTAACATGACTGGTGGTGAAGAGATGGCAGCTTGGGTATATACTGTAGTAACATGCCTGGGGGTGAAGAGAGGGCAGCTTGGGTATATACTGTAGTAACATGCCTCATGGTGAAGAGAGCTTGGGTATATACTGTAGTAACATGCCTCATGGTGAAGAGAGCTTGGGTATATACTGTAGTAACATGCCTGGGGGTGAAGAGAGGGCAGCTTGGGTATATACTGTAGTAACATGCCTGGTGGTGAAGAGAGGGCAGCTTGGGTATATACTGTAGTAACATGCCTGATGGTGAAGAGAGCTTGGGTATATACTGTAGTAACATGCCTGATGGTGAAGAGAGCTTGGGTATATACTGTAGTAACATGCCTGGTGGTGAAGAGAGCTTGGGTATATACTGTAGTAACATGCCTGGTGGTGAAGAGAGCTTGGGTATATACTGTAGTAACATGCCTGGTGGTGAAGAGAGCTTGGGTATATACTGTAGTAACATGCCTGATGGTGAAGAGAGCTTGGGTATATACTGTAGTAACATGCCTGATGGTGAAGAGAGGGCAGCTTGGGTATATACTGTAGTAACATGACTGATGGTGAAGAGAGCTTGGGTATATACTGTAGTAACATGCCTGATGGTGAAGAGAGCTTGGGTATATACTGTAGTAACATGCCTGATGGTGAAGAGAGCTTGGGTATATACTGTAGTAACATGACTGGTGGTGAAGAGAGGGCAGCTTGGGTATATACTGTAGTAACATGACTGGTGGTGAAGAGAGCTTGGGTATATACTGTAGTAACATGACTGGTGGTGAAGAGAGGGCAGCTTGGGTATATACTGTAGTAACATGACTGGTGGTGAAGAGATGGCAGCTTGGGTATATACTGTAGTAACATGCCTGATGGTGAAGAGAGGGCAGCTTGGGTATATACTGTAGTAACATGCCTGATGGTGAAGAGAGGGCAGCTTGGGTATATACTGTAGTAACATGCCTGATGGTGAAGAGAGGGCAGCTTGGGTATATACTGTAGTAACATGACTGGTGGTGAAGAGAGCTTGGGTATATACTGTAGTAACATGCCTGATGGTGAAGAGAGGGCAGCTTGGGTATATACTGTAGTAACATGCCTGATGGTGAAGAGAGCTTGGGTATATACTGTAGTAACATGCCTGGTGGTGAAGAGAGCTTGGGTATATACTGTAGTAACATGCCTGATGGTGAAGAGAGCTTGGGTATATACTGTAGTAACATGCCTGATGGTGAAGAGAGGGCAGCTTGGGTATATACTGTAGTAACATGACTGATGGTGAAGAGAGCTTGGGTATATACTGTAGTAACATGCCTGATGGTGAAGAGAGCTTGGGTATATACTGTAGTAACATGCCTGATGGTGAAGAGAGCTTGGGTATATACTGTAGTAACATGACTGGTGGTGAAGAGAGGGCAGCTTGGGTATATACTGTAGTAACATGACTGGTGGTGAAGAGAGCTTGGGTATATACTGTAGTAACATGACTGGTGGTGAAGAGAGGGCAGCTTGGGTATATACTGTAGTAACATGACTGGTGGTGAAGAGATGGCAGCTTGGGTATATACTGTAGTAACATGCCTGATGGTGAAGAGAGGGCAGCTTGGGTATATACTGTAGTAACATGACTGGTGGTGAAGAGATGGCAGCTTGGGTATATACTGTAGTAACATGCCTGGGGGTGAAGAGAGCTTGGGTATATACTGTAGTAACATGACTGGTGGTGAAGAGAGCTTGGGTATATACTGTAGTAACATGCCTGATGGTGAAGAGAGCTTGGGTATATACTGCAGTAACATGCCTGGTGGTGAAGAGATGGCAGCTTGGGTATATACTGTAGTAACATGCCTGGGGGTGAAGAGAGGGCAGCTTGGGTATATACTGTAGTAACATGCCTGATGGTGAAGAGAGGGCAGCTTGGGTATATACTGTAGTAACATGCCTGATGGTGAAGAGAGGGCAGCTTGTGGTATATACTGTAGTAACATGCCTGGTGGTGAAGAGAGGGCAGCTTGGGTATATACTGTAGTAACATGCCTGGTGGTGAAGAGAGGGCAGCTTGGGTATATACTGTAGTAACATGACTGGTGGTGAAGAGAGCTTGGGTATATACTGTAGTAACATGACTGGTGGTGAAGAGAGGGCAGCTTGGGTATATACTGTAGTAACATGCCTGGTGGTGAAGAGAGCTTGGGTATATACTGTAGTAACATGACTGATGGTGAAGAGAGGGCAGCTTGGGTATATACTGTAGTAACATGCCTGATGGTGAAGAGAGCTTGGGTATATACTGTAGTAACATGACTGATGGTGAAGAGAGCTTGGGTATATACTGTAGTAACATGACTGGTGGTGAAGAGAGGGCAGCTTGTGTATATACTGTAGTAACATGACTGATGGTGAAGAGAGCTTGGGTATATACTGTAGTAACATGCCTGATGGTGAAGAGAGGGCAGCTTGGGTATATACTGTAGTAACATGACTGATGGTGAAGAGAGGGCAGCTTGGGTATATACTGTAGTAACATGACTGATGGTGAAGAGAGCTTGGGTATATACTGTAGTAACATGACTGGTGGTGAAGAGAGGGCAGCTTGTGTATATACTGTAGTAACATGCCTGGTGGTGAAGAGAGGGCAGCTTGGGTACATACTGTAGTAACATGACTGGTGGTGAAGAGAGGGCAGCTTGGGTATATACTGTAGTAACATGACTGGTGGTGAAGAGATGGCAGCTTGGGTATATACTGTAGTAACATGCCTGATGGTGAAGAGAGGGCAGCTTGGGTATATACTGTAGTAACATGCCTGGGGGTGAAGAGAGCTTGGGTATATACTGTAGTAACATGCCTGATGGTGAAGAGAGGGCAGCTTGGGTATATACTGTAGTAACATGACTGATGGTGAAGAGAGCTTGGGTATATACTGTAGTAACATGCCTGATGGTGAAGAGAGGGCAGCTTGGGTATATACTGTAGTAACATGACTGATGGTGAAGAGAGGGCAGCTTGGGTATATACTGTAGTAACATGCCTGATGGTGAAGAGAGGGCAGCTTGCGTATATACTGTAGTAACATGCCTGATGGTGAAGAGAGCTTGGGTATATACTGTAGTAACATGCCTGATGGTGAAGAGAGCTTGGGTATATACTGTAGTAACATGCCTGATGGTGAAGAGAGCTTGGGTATATACTGTAGTAACATGACTGATGGTGAAGAGAGCTTGGGTATATACTGTAGTAACATGCCTGATGGTGAAGAGATGGCAGCTTGGGTATATACTGTAGTAACATGCCTGGTGGTGAAGAGAGCTTGGGTATATACTGTAGTAACATGCCTGATGGTGAAGAGAGGGCAGCTTGGGTATATACTGTAGTAACATGCCTGGTGGTGAAGAGAGCTTGGGTATATACTGTAGCACCATGACTGATGGTGAAGAGAGGGCAGCTTGGGTATATACTGTAGTAACATGCCTGATGGTGAAGAGAGCTTGGGTATATACTGTAGTAACATGCCTGATGGTGAAGAGAGCTTGGGTATATACTGTAGTAACATGACTGATGGTGAAGAGAGCTTGGGTATATACTGTAGTAACATGACTGGTGGTGAAGAGAGGGCAGCTTGTGTATATACTGTAGTAACATGACTGATGGTGAAGAGAGCTTGGGTATATACTGTAGTAACATGCCTGATGGTGAAGAGAGGGCAGCTTGGGTATATACTGTAGTAACATGACTGATGGTGAAGAGAGGGCAGCTTGGGTATATACTGTAGTAACATGACTGATGGTGAAGAGAGCTTGGGTATATACTGTAGTAACATGACTGGTGGTGAAGAGAGGGCAGCTTGTGTATATACTGTAGTAACATGCCTGGTGGTGAAGAGAGGGCAGCTTGGGTACATACTGTAGTAACATGACTGGTGGTGAAGAGAGGGCAGCTTGGGTATATACTGTAGTAACATGACTGGTGGTGAAGAGATGGCAGCTTGGGTATATACTGTAGTAACATGCCTGATGGTGAAGAGAGGGCAGCTTGGGTATATACTGTAGTAACATGCCTGATGGTGAAGAGAGGGCAGCTTGGGTATATACTGTAGTAACATGCCTGGGGGTGAAGAGAGCTTGGGTATATACTGTAGTAACATGCCTGATGGTGAAGAGAGGGCAGCTTGGGTATATACTGTAGTAACATGACTGATGGTGAAGAGAGCTTGGGTATATACTGTAGTAACATGCCTGATGGTGAAGAGAGGGCAGCTTGGGTATATACTGTAGTAACATGACTGATGGTGAAGAGAGGGCAGCTTGGGTATATACTGTAGTAACATGCCTGATGGTGAAGAGAGGGCAGCTTGGGTATATACTGTAGTAACATGACTGATGGTGAAGAGAGGGCAGCTTGCGTATATACTGTAGTAACATGCCTGATGGTGAAGAGAGCTTGGGTATATACTGTAGTAACATGCCTGATGGTGAAGAGAGCTTGGGTATATACTGTAGTAACATGCCTGATGGTGAAGAGAGCTTGGGTATATACTGTAGTAACATGACTGATGGTGAAGAGAGCTTGGGTATATACTGTAGTAACATGCCTGATGGTGAAGAGATGGCAGCTTGGGTATATACTGTAGTAACATGCCTGGTGGTGAAGAGAGCTTGGGTATATACTGTAGTAACATGCCTGATGGTGAAGAGAGGGCAGCTTGGGTATATACTGTAGTAACATGCCTGGTGGTGAAGAGAGCTTGGGTATATACTGTAGCACCATGACTGATGGTGAAGAGAGGGCAGCTTGGGTATATACTGTAGTAACATGCCTGATGGTGAAGAGAGCTTGGGTATATACTGTAGTAACATGCCTGATGGTGAAGAGAGCTTGGGTATATACTGTAGCACCATGACTGATGGTGAAGAGAGGGCAGCTTGGGTATATACTGTAGTAACATGCCTGATGGTGAAGAGAGGGCAGCTTGGGTATATACTGTAGTAACATGCCTGATGGTGAAGAGAGGGCAGCTTGTGGTATATACTGTAGTAACATGACTGATGGTGAAGAGAGCTTGGGTATATACTGTAGTAACATGACTGGTGGTGAAGAGAGGGCAGCTTGGGTATATACTGTAGTAACATGCCTGATGGTGAAGAGAGCTTGGGTATATACTGTAGTAACATGCCTGATGGTGAAGAGAGCTTGGGTATATACTGTAGTAACATGACTGGTGGTGAAGAGAGGGCAGCTTGGGTATATACTGTAGTAACATGCCTGATGGTGAAGAGAGCTTGGGTATATACTGTAGTAACATGCCTGATGGTGAAGAGAGCTTGGGTATATACTGTAGTAACATGACTGATGGTGAAGAGAGCTTGGGTATATACTGTAGTAACATGACTGGTGGTGAAGAGAGGGCAGCTTGGGTATATACTGTAGTAACATGCCTGATGGTGAAGAGATTTTGGGTATATACTGTAGTAACATGCCTGATGGTGAAGAGAGGGCAGCTTGTGGTATATACTGTAGTAACATGACTGATGGTGAAGAGAGGGCAGCTTGGGTATATACTGTAGTAACATGACTGGTGGTGAAGAGAGGGCAGCTTGGGTATATACTGTAGTAACATGCCTGGTGGTGAAGAGAGGGCAGCTTGGGTATATACTGTAGTAACATGACTGGTGGTGAAGAGAGGGCAGCTTGGGTATATACTGTAGTAACATGCCTGGTGGTGAAGAGAGGGCAGCTTGGGTATATACTGTAGTAACATGCCTGATGGTGAAGAGAGGGCAGCTTGGGTATATACTGTAGTAACATGACTGGTGGTGGAGAGATGGCAGCTTGGGTATATACTGTAGTAACATGACTGGTGGTGAAGAGAGGGCAGCTTGGGTATATACTGTAGTAACATGACTGGTGGTGAAGAGAGGGCAGCTTGGGTATATACTGTAGTAACATGCCTGGTGGTGAAGAGAGGGCAGCTTGGGTATATACTGTAGTAACATGCCTGATGGTGAAGAGAGGGCAGCTTGGGTATATACTGTAGTAACATGCCTGATGGTGAAGAGAGGGCAGCTTGGGTATATACTGTAGTAACATGCCTGGTGGTGAAGAGAGGGCAGCTTGGGTATATACTGTAGTAACATGCCTGGTGGTGAAGAGAGGGCAGCTTGGGTATATACTGTAGTAACATGCCTGATGGTGAAGAGATGGCAGCTTGGGTATATACTGTAGTAACATGACTGGTGGTGAAGAGAGGGCAGCTTGGGTATATACTGTAGTAACATGACTGGTGGTGGAGAGATGGCAGCTTGGGTATATACTGTAGTAACATGACTGGTGGTGAAGAGAGGGCAGCTTGGGTATATACTGTAGTAACATGACTGGTGGTGAAGAGAGGGCAGCTTGGGTATATACTGTAGTAACATGCCTGGTGGTGAAGAGAGGGCAGCTTGGGTATATACTGTAGTAACATGCCTGATGGTGAAGAGATGGCAGCTTGGGTATATACTGTAGTAACATGCCTGGTGGTGAAGAGAGCTTGGGTATATACTGCAGTAACATGCCTGATGGTGAAGAGAGGGCAGCTTGGGTATATACTGTAGTAACATGCCTGGTGGTGAAGAGATGGCAGCTTGGATATATACTGTAGTAACATGCCTGGTGGGGAAGAGAGGGCAGCTTGTGGTATATACTGTAGTAACATGACTGATGGTGAAGAGAGGGCAGCTTGGGTATATACTGTAGTAACATGACTGGTGGTGAAGAGAGGGCAGCTTGGGTATATACTGTAGTAACATGCCTGGTGGTGAAGAGAGCTTGGGTATATACTGTAGTAACATGACTGATGGTGAAGAGAGGGCAGCTTGGGTATATACTGTAGTAACATGCCTGATGGTGAAGAGAGCTTGGGTATATACTGTAGTAACATGACTGATGGTGAAGAGAGCTTGGGTATATACTGTAGTAACATGACTGGTGGTGAAGAGAGGGCAGCTTGTGTATATACTGTAGTAACATGACTGATGGTGAAGAGAGCTTGGGTATATACTGTAGTAACATGACTGGTGGTGAAGAGAGGGCAGCTTGTGTATATACTGTAGTAACATGCCTGGTGGTGAAGAGAGGGCAGCTTGGGTACATACTGTAGTAACATGACTGGTGGTGAAGAGAGGGCAGCTTGGGTATATACTGTAGTAACATGACTGGTGGTGAAGAGATGGCAGCTTGGGTATATACTGTAGTAACATGACTGGTGGTGAAGAGAGGGCAGCTTGGGTATATACTGTAGTAACATGCCTGGTGGTGAAGAGAGGGCAGCTTGGGTATATACTGTAGTAACATGCCTGATGGTGAAGAGATGGCAGCTTGGGTATATACTGTAGTAACATGCCTGGTGGTGAAGAGAGCTTGGGTATATACTGCAGTAACATGCCTGATGGTGAAGAGAGGGCAGCTTGGGTATATACTGTAGTAACATGCCTGGTGGTGAAGAGATGGCAGCTTGGATATATACTGTAGTAACATGCCTGGTGGGGAAGAGAGGGCAGCTTGTGGTATATACTGTAGTAACATGACTGGTGGTGAAGAGAGGGCAGCTTGTGTATATACTGTAGTAACATGCCTGGTGGTGAAGAGAGGGCAGCTTGGGTACATACTGTAGTAACATGACTGGTGGTGAAGAGAGGGCAGCTTGGGTATATACTGTAGTAACATGACTGGTGGTGAAGAGATGGCAGCTTGGGTATATACTGTAGTAACATGCCTGATGGTGAAGAGAGGGCAGCTTGGGTATATACTGTAGTAACATGCCTGGGGGTGAAGAGAGCTTGGGTATATACTGTAGTAACATGCCTGATGGTGAAGAGAGGGCAGCTTGGGTATATACTGTAGTAACATGACTGATGGTGAAGAGAGCTTGGGTATATACTGTAGTAACATGCCTGATGGTGAAGAGAGGGCAGCTTGGGTATATACTGTAGTAACATGACTGATGGTGAAGAGAGGGCAGCTTGGGTATATACTGTAGTAACATGCCTGATGGTGAAGAGAGGGCAGCTTGGGTATATACTGTAGTAACATGACTGATGGTGAAGAGAGGGCAGCTTGCGTATATACTGTAGTAACATGCCTGATGGTGAAGAGAGCTTGGGTATATACTGTAGTAACATGCCTGATGGTGAAGAGAGCTTGGGTATATACTGTAGTAACATGCCTGATGGTGAAGAGAGCTTGGGTATATACTGTAGTAACATGACTGATGGTGAAGAGAGCTTGGGTATATACTGTAGTAACATGCCTGATGGTGAATAGATGGCAGCTTGGGTATATACTGTAGTAACATGCCTGGTGGTGAAGAGAGCTTGGGTATATACTGTAGTAACATGCCTGATGGTGAAGAGAGGGCAGCTTGGGTATATACTGTAGTAACATGCCTGGTGGTGAAGAGAGCTTGGGTATATACTGTAGCACCATGACTGATGGTGAAGAGAGGGCAGCTTGGGTATATACTGTAGTAACATGCCTGATGGTGAAGAGAGCTTGGGTATATACTGTAGTAACATGCCTGATGGTGAAGAGAGCTTGGGTATATACTGTAGTAACATGACTGATGGTGAAGAGAGCTTGGGTATATACTGTAGTAACATGACTGGTGGTGAAGAGAGGGCAGCTTGTGTATATACTGTAGTAACATGACTGATGGTGAAGAGAGCTTGGGTATATACTGTAGTAACATGCCTGATGGTGAAGAGAGGGCAGCTTGGGTATATACTGTAGTAACATGACTGATGGTGAAGAGAGGGCAGCTTGGGTATATACTGTAGTAACATGACTGATGGTGAAGAGAGCTTGGGTATATACTGTAGTAACATGACTGGTGGTGAAGAGAGGGCAGCTTGTGTATATACTGTAGTAACATGCCTGGTGGTGAAGAGAGGGCAGCTTGGGTACATACTGTAGTAACATGACTGGTGGTGAAGAGAGGGCAGCTTGGGTATATACTGTAGTAACATGACTGGTGGTGAAGAGATGGCAGCTTGGGTATATACTGTAGTAACATGCCTGATGGTGAAGAGAGGGCAGCTTGGGTATATACTGTAGTAACATGCCTGGGGGTGAAGAGAGCTTGGGTATATACTGTAGTAACATGCCTGATGGTGAAGAGAGGGCAGCTTGGGTATATACTGTAGTAACATGACTGATGGTGAAGAGAGCTTGGGTATATACTGTAGTAACATGCCTGATGGTGAAGAGAGGGCAGCTTGGGTATATACTGTAGTAACATGACTGATGGTGAAGAGAGGGCAGCTTGGGTATATACTGTAGTAACATGCCTGATGGTGAAGAGAGGGCAGCTTGGGTATATACTGTAGTAACATGACTGATGGTGAAGAGAGGGCAGCTTGCGTATATACTGTAGTAACATGCCTGATGGTGAAGAGAGCTTGGGTATATACTGTAGTAACATGCCTGATGGTGAAGAGAGCTTGGGTATATACTGTAGTAACATGCCTGATGGTGAAGAGAGCTTGGGTATATACTGTAGTAACATGACTGATGGTGAAGAGAGCTTGGGTATATACTGTAGTAACATGCCTGATGGTGAAGAGATGGCAGCTTGGGTATATACTGTAGTAACATGCCTGGTGGTGAAGAGAGCTTGGGTATATACTGTAGTAACATGCCTGATGGTGAAGAGAGGGCAGCTTGGGTATATACTGTAGTAACATGCCTGGTGGTGAAGAGAGCTTGGGTATATACTGTAGCACCATGACTGATGGTGAAGAGAGGGCAGCTTGGGTATATACTGTAGTAACATGCCTGATGGTGAAGAGAGCTTGGGTATATACTGTAGTAACATGCCTGATGGTGAAGAGAGCTAGGGTATATACTGTAGCACCATGACTGATGGTGAAGAGAGGGCAGCTTGGGTATATACTGTAGTAACATGCCTGATGGTGAAGAGAGGGCAGCTTGGGTATATACTGTAGTAACATGCCTGATGGTGAAGAGAGGGCAGCTTGTGGTATATACTGTAGTAACATGACTGATGGTGAAGAGAGCTTGGGTATATACTGTAGTAACATGACTGGTGGTGAAGAGAGGGCAGCTTGGGTATATACTGTAGTAACATGCCTGATGGTGAAGAGAGGGCAGCTTGGGTATATACTGTAGTAACATGACTGGTGGTGAAGAGAGGGCAGCTTGGGTATATACTGTAGTAACATGCCTGATGGTGAAGAGAGGGCAGCTTGGGTATATACTGTAGTAACATGACTGATGGTGAAGAGAGGGCAGCTTGCGTATATACTGTAGTAACATGCCTGATGGTGAAGAGAGCTTGGGTATATACTGTAGTAACATGCCTGATGGTGAAGAGAGCTTGGGTATATACTGTAGTAACATGCCTGATGGTGAAGAGAGCTTGGGTATATACTGTAGTAACATGACTGATGGTGAAGAGAGCTTGGGTATATACTGTAGTAACATGCCTGATGGTGAATAGATGGCAGCTTGGGTATATACTGTAGTAACATGCCTGGTGGTGAAGAGAGCTTGGGTATATACTGTAGTAACATGCCTGATGGTGAAGAGAGGGCAGCTTGGGTATATACTGTAGTAACATGCCTGGTGGTGAAGAGAGCTTGGGTATATACTGTAGCACCATGACTGATGGTGAAGAGAGGGCAGCTTGGGTATATACTGTAGTAACATGCCTGATGGTGAAGAGAGCTTGGGTATATACTGTAGTAACATGCCTGATGGTGAATAGATGGCAGCTTGGGTATATACTGTAGTAACATGCCTGGTGGTGAAGAGAGCTTGGGTATATACTGTAGTAACATGCCTGATGGTGAAGAGAGGGCAGCTTGGGTATATACTGTAGTAACATGCCTGGTGGTGAAGAGAGCTTGGGTATATACTGTAGCACCATGACTGATGGTGAAGAGAGGGCAGCTTGGGTATATACTGTAGTAACATGCCTGATGGTGAAGAGAGCTTGGGTATATACTGTAGTAACATGCCTGATGGTGAAGAGAGCTTGGGTATATACTCTAGTAACATGACTGATGGTGAAGAGAGCTTGGGTATATACTGTAGTAACATGACTGGTGGTGAAGAGAGGGCAGCTTGTGTATATACTGTAGTAACATGACTGATGGTGAAGAGAGCTTGGGTATATACTGTAGTAACATGCCTGATGGTGAAGAGAGGGCAGCTTGGGTATATACTGTAGTAACATGACTGATGGTGAAGAGAGGGCAGCTTGGGTATATACTGTAGTAACATGACTGATGGTGAAGAGAGCTTGGGTATATACTGTAGTAACATGACTGGTGGTGAAGAGAGGGCAGCTTGTGTATATACTGTAGTAACATGCCTGGTGGTGAAGAGAGGGCAGCTTGGGTACATACTGTAGTAACATGACTGGTGGTGAAGAGAGGGCAGCTTGGGTATATACTGTAGTAACATGACTGGTGGTGAAGAGATGGCAGCTTGGGTATATACTGTAGTAACATGCCTGATGGTGAAGAGAGGGCAGCTTGGGTATATACTGTAGTAACATGCCTGGGGGTGAAGAGAGCTTGGGTATATACTGTAGTAACATGCCTGATGGTGAAGAGAGGGCAGCTTGGGTATATACTGTAGTAACATGACTGATGGTGAAGAGAGCTTGGGTATATACTGTAGTAACATGCCTGATGGTGAAGAGAGGGCAGCTTGGGTATATACTGTAGTAACATGACTGATGGTGAAGAGAGGGCAGCTTGGGTATATACTGTAGTAACATGCCTGATGGTGAAGAGAGGGCAGCTTGGGTATATACTGTAGTAACATGACTGATGGTGAAGAGAGGGCAGCTTGCGTATATACTGTAGTAACATGCCTGATGGTGAAGAGAGCTTGGGTATATACTGTAGTAACATGCCTGATGGTGAAGAGAGCTTGGGTATATACTGTAGTAACATGCCTGATGGTGAAGAGAGCTTGGGTATATACTGTAGTAACATGACTGATGGTGAAGAGAGCTTGGGTATATACTGTAGTAACATGCCTGATGGTGAAGAGATGGCAGCTTGGGTATATACTGTAGTAACATGCCTGGTGGTGAAGAGAGCTTGGGTATATACTGTAGTAACATGCCTGATGGTGAAGAGAGGGCAGCTTGGGTATATACTGTAGTAACATGCCTGGTGGTGAAGAGAGCTTGGGTATATACTGTAGCACCATGACTGATGGTGAAGAGAGGGCAGCTTGGGTATATACTGTAGTAACATGCCTGATGGTGAAGAGAGCTTGGGTATATACTGTAGTAACATGCCTGATGGTGAAGAGAGCTAGGGTATATACTGTAGCACCATGACTGATGGTGAAGAGAGGGCAGCTTGGGTATATACTGTAGTAACATGCCTGATGGTGAAGAGAGGGCAGCTTGGGTATATACTGTAGTAACATGCCTGATGGTGAAGAGAGGGCAGCTTGTGGTATATACTGTAGTAACATGACTGATGGTGAAGAGAGCTTGGGTATATACTGTAGTAACATGACTGGTGGTGAAGAGAGGGCAGCTTGGGTATATACTGTAGTAACATGCCTGATGGTGAAGAGAGCTTGGGTATATACTGTAGTAACATGCCTGATGGTGAAGAGAGCTTGGGTATATACTGTAGTAACATGACTGGTGGTGAAGAGAGGGCAGCTTGGGTATATACTGTAGTAACATGCCTGATGGTGAAGAGAGCTTGGGTATATACTGTAGTAACATGCCTGATGGTGAAGAGAGCTTGGGTATATACTGTAGTAACATGACTGATGGTGAAGAGAGCTTGGGTATATACTGTAGTAACATGACTGGTGGTGAAGAGAGGGCAGCTTGGGTATATACTGTAGTAACATGCCTGATGGTGAAGAGAGCTTGGGTATATACTGTAGTAACATGCCTGATGGTGAAGAGAGGGCAGCTTGGGTATATACTGTAGTAACATGCCTGATGGTGAAGAGAGGGCAGCTTGTGGTATATACTGTAGTAACATGCCTGGTGGTGAAGAGAGGGCAGCTTGGGTATATACTGTAGTAACATGCCTGGTGGTGAAGAGAGGGCAGCTTGGGTATATACTGTAGTAACATGCCTGATGGTGAAGAGAGGGCAGCTTGGGTATATACTGTAGTAACATGCCTGATGGTGAAGAGAGGGCAGCTTGTGGTATATACTGTAGTAACATGACTGGTGGTGAAGAGATGGCAGCTTGTGGTATATACTGTAGTAACATGACTGATGGTGAAGAGAGCTTGGGTATATACTGTAGCACCATGCCTGATGGTGAAGAGATGGCAGCTTGGGTATATACTGTAGTAACATGACTGGTGGTGAAGAGAGGGCAGCTTGTGGTATATACTGTAGTAACATGCCTGGTGGTGAAGAGAGCTTGGGTATATACTGTAGTAACATGCCTGATGGTGAAGAGAGGGCAGCTTGGGTATATACTGTAGTAACATGCCTGGTGGTGAAGAGAGCTTGGGTATATACTGTAGTAACATGCCTGATGGTGAAGAGAGCTTGGGTATATACTGTAGTAACATGACTGGTGGTGAAGATAGGGCAGCTTGGGTATATACTGTAGTAACATGACTGGTGGTGAAGATAGGGCAGCTTGGGTATATACTGTAGTAACATGCCTGGTGGTGAAGAGATGGCAGCTTGGGTATATACTCTAGCAACATGACTGGTGGTGAAGAGAGGGCAGCTTGGGTATATACTGTAGTAACATGCCTGGTGGTGAAGAGATGGCAGCTTGGGTATATACTCTAGCAACATGCCTGGTGGTGAAGAGAGGGCAGCTTGGGTATATACTGTAGCACCATGCCTGATGGTGAAGAGAGGGCAGCTTGGGTATATACTGTAGTAACATGCCTGATGGTGAAGAGAGGGCAGCTTGTGGTATATACTGTAGTAACATGACTGGTGGTGAAGAGAGGGCAGCTTGGGTATATACTGTAGTAACATGCCTGATGGTGAAGAGAGGGCAGCTTGTGTATATACTGTAGTAACATGACTGGTGGTGAAGAGAGGGCAGCTTGGGTATATACTGTAGTAACATGCCTGATGGTGAAGAGAGGGCAGCTTGGGTATATACTGTAGTAACATGACTGGTGGTGAAGAGAGGGCAGCTTGGGTATATACTGTAGTAACATGACTGATGGTGAAGAGATGGCAGCTTGGGTATATACTGTAGTAACATGCCTGATGGTGAAGAGAGGGCAGCTTGGGTATATACTGTAGTAACATGCCTGGTGGTGAAGAGAGGGCAGCTTGGGTATATACTGTAGTAACATGCCTGATGGTGAAGAGAGGGCAGCTTGGGTATATACTGTAGTAACATGCCTGATGGTGAAGAGAGGGCAGCTTGGGTATATACTGTAGTAACATGCCTGGTGGTGAAGAGAGGGCAGCTTGGGTATATACTGTAGTAACATGCCTGGTGGTGAAGAGAGGGCAGCTTGGGTATATACTGTAGTAACATGCCTGATGGTGAAGAGATGGCAGCTTGGGTATATACTGTAGTAACATGACTGGTGGTGAAGAGAGGGCAGCTTGGGTATATACTGTAGTAACATGACTGGTGGTGGAGAGATGGCAGCTTGGGTATATACTGTAGTAACATGACTGATGGTGAAGAGAGGGCAGCTTGGGTATATACTGTAGTAACATGACTGGTGGTGAAGAGAGGGCAGCTTGGGTATATACTGTAGTAACATGCCTGGTGGTGAAGAGAGGGCAGCTTGTGGTATATACTGTAGTAACATGACTGGTGGTGAAGAGAGGGCAGCTTGGATATATACTGTAGTAACATGACTGGTGGTGAAGAGATGGCAGCTTGGGTATATACTGTAGTAACATGACTGGTGGTGAAGAGAGGGCAGCTTGGATATATACTGTAGTAACATGCCTGGTGGTGAAGAGAGGGCAGCTTGGATATATACTGTAGTAACATGACTGGTGGTGAAGAGAGGGCAGCTTGGATATATACTGTAGTAACATGACTGGTGGTGAAGAGATGGCAGCTTGTGGTATATACTGTAGTAACATGACTGGTGGTGAAGAGAGGGCAGCTTGGGTATATACTGTAGTAACATGCCTGGTGGTGAAGAGAGCTTGGGTATATACTGTAATAACATGCCTGGTGGTGAAGAGATGGCAGCTTGGGTATATACTGTAGTAACATGCCTGATGGTGAAGAGAGGGCAGCTTGGGTATATACTGTAGTAACATGACTGATGGTGAAGAGATGGCAGCTTGGGTATATACTGTAGTAACATGCCTGATGGTGAAGAGAGGGCAGCTTGGGTATATACTGTAGTAACATGCCTGATGGTGAAGAGAGGGCAGCTTGTGGTATATACTGTAGTAACATGCCTGATGGTGAAGAGAGGGCAGCTTGGGTATATACTGTAGTAACATGACTGATGGTGAAGAGAGGGCAGCTTGGGTATATACTGTTGTAACATGCCTGATGGTGAAGAGATGGCAGCTTGGGTATATACTGTAGTAACATGCCTGATGGTGAAGAGAGGGCAGCTTGGGTATATACTGTAGTAACATGCCTCATGGTGAAGAGAGCTTGGGTATATACTGTAGTAACATGCCTGATGGTGAAGAGAGGGCAGCTTGGGTATATACTGTAGTAACATGCCTCATGGTGAAGAGAGCTTGGGTATATACTGTAGTAACATGACTGATGGTGAAGAGAGGGCAGCTTGGGTATATACTGTAGTAACATGACTGGTGGTGAAGAGATGGCAGCTTGGGTATATACTGTAGTAACATGCCTGATGGTGAAGAGAGGGCAGCTTGGGTATATACTGTAGTAACATGACTGATGGTGAAGAGATGGCAGCTTGGGTATATACTGTAGTAACATGCCTGATGGTGAAGAGAGGGCAGCTTGTGTATATACTGTAGTAACATGCCTGGTGGTGAAGAGATGGCAGCTTGGGTATATACTGTAGTAACATGCCTGGTGGTGAAGAGATGGCAGCTTGGGGGTTCCAAATAGAACCCTCTATTTAAAGGGTTCTACTGTACATGCAACTCAAATGGGTTCTACCTGGAACCAAAAGGGTTATTGAATGGGTTATCCTATGGGGACAGCCGAAGATTCCTTTTAGGGTCTTGATAGCACCTTTTTTTCTGTGAGTGTAGTGTAGCACCATGCCTGGGGCTCTGAGACACTCTAACCTGGGGTATCATCACATCCTGGAGAGCTGGAGTGCAACGGTACACACACACACACACACACACACACACACACACACACACACACACACACACACACACACACACACACACACACACACACACACACACACACACACACACACACACACACACACACACACTAATGATGTTCGTCTTCATTGGAGGAGGAGTAGGAAGGATCGGACCAAAACGCAGCGTGGTAAGCAGCGCAGCGTGGTGTCCATGATTGTTTATTATACCAGAACACGAAAATACAAAATAACAACGTGAATGTAAGAAATGAAAATCGAAACAGTCCTGATAGGTGAAAACACAAAACAGGAAACAACTACCCACAAACACCAGGTGGGAAAAGGCTACCTAAGTATGGTTCTCAATCAGAGACAACGATAGACAGCTGTCCCTGATTGGGAATCATACCAGGCCAAACACATAGAAAAGAAAACATAGAAAAACAACATAGAATGCCCACCCCAACTCACGCCCCGACCAAAACAAAGTAGAGACATAAAAAAGGAACTAAGGTCAGGGCGTGACACACACATCTCCCAAAACCACAGAATCGAGAGCCCCTCCCCTCCCTGTTCATCCATTAGCGAACTGCCACCACATTTGCACACAGCAAACTTGGGGAAAAGAATAAGCAAGAAACCAGACTGTAGCAGCAAGAGCCTTTGACTGTAGCTGCAGCTTACTGCAGGCTATAAGCAGGAGACAGCGTGGCGGGAAGAATGGGAGCTGGATGCAGTAATGAGCTAATAAGCAGCACCAGAGAAGGATTGTTTTTAAGGGAACTGTTACAGTATGTTGCTGCCAGACTCAATGTTGACATTTCTTTAACAATACACCACTGGGCTCTTTGTTCTCTTTGTCAGACTGTACGGTGTGCCAAGCTTTATACAGAGACACAGGCATTCATTTTAATGGAAGGCTTTGGAAAGTTATGTGTGTATGTTTTCAGTTTGGATAACATCACATCCTCCCTTGTCAGGTAATTGCTGATTGTTCAGAGCTGTAACCATTTCAAAGCCAAAAGCACAGTTTTTATTCTGTCTCATTCTTGATAAAGAGAGATAAAGGTTATACAGATCATAACATGTACTGCTTTATTTCTCAATGACTAGCTCTCCCCTCATACACAACAACATCATCATTTATTCACACAGTTCCAACTAGCCCTCCCCTCTCTCTAATGACGTAACATGTTTAACCAGTTAGAAATAGTTTGCGTGGGCGGAAAGTTTAAATGGGGAATTGAATTGTGTTTGGAACAACATGCAGATTTCTGTGCAGCCATAGCTGCTGATTATGATTGGTTGTTATTGCTCTCTAGAGCATAACAAATCGCCATTATGTTGTTTTACTGAGACTGATTTAATTGGCACATTGTCACAAAATTAATTATCTGTCATTTATATTGATGCCATAAGTGCAAATAAAGAGTGCACCTGCTGCCTCTGGCACTGCAGCTAAAAGTACACCCAGACCTGCTCCAGGTCTCCTGGAGAGGAGGAGAGGAATTGATGTTACCACTGAGGGGCTCCTACAGGCACCTACTTCTCTCCACAAAGCTGCAGTGAAAAGCAGTAGCCAGCCATGGTTCGTCTTGCTGAACGATGCTCTGTGTGTGTGTGTGTGTGTGTGTGTGTGTGTGTGTGTGTGTGTGTGTGTGTGTGTGTGTGTGTGTGTGTGTGTGTGTGTGTGTGTGTGTGTGTGTGTGTGTGTGTGTGTGTGTGTGTGTGTGTGTGTGTGTGTGTTTTCCCTCGGTGCCCCTAGTTTAGTTGTACCATGGGTGGTCATACTGTGGTGAGAGACCCCTTCCTTCCAAGCAGATAAAGAGGCTAAAGTGCTGGAATATATTGTTTAAGTGCCGGGTCAGGTCTGCTTTTCGTCTACTGCTACAAGGACCTCTTGGCTCTGGCAGGTTTTTCATCAAATATACAGTTGGGCCACAGCGGAGAGGGAGAGGAGAGGGAGAGGAGCAGGAGAGAAGCAGCTAGCCTCTCGTTATTTCTGAGATTAACTCTATAGCAGCGCTCAGTGAATATCAATTCTATGTATTCTATGTATATATTCTATGTATGTATGTCTTTTTCTGCTAGTGCAGATTTGATAAATGCCTGCTATTCTCCTCGTCGTAGTGACTTTAGCAAATTTCATTTTTGAGTGGTGGTAGAAAGGTGGTATGTCTATATTCTGGCTCTATATATCTCTCTGTCGGCTCTACCTGTCCTTGAAGATACTCCCATGTGGAAATCAGTGGTATAGTGGACTGTAAAGTCAAGTTAACTCAGATTAATCACATTTTATTTTGTGAATAGCAGTTTCCCACCTAATACGTATTTTTTTGTATTAGGGTTTACCTACCTATTTTTTTTATACCTCTACATCTCTGGTGAATATACAGGGAAGGCCAGTGGGTACAGGGATGTTGTGGATGGCAAGTGGGTAGAGGGATGTCGTGGATGGCCAGTGGGTATAGGGATGGGATAGCAGTGGATGGCCAGTGAGTATAGGGATGGGATAGCAGTGGATGGCCAGTGAGTACAGGGATGGGGTAGCTGTGGTTTGCCAGTGTGTACAGGGATGGAGCAGTAGTGGATGGCCAGTGGATACAGGGATGGAGCAGTAGTGGATGGACAGTGGGTACAGAGAGGGAGCAGTAGTGGATGGCCAGTGGGTATAGGGATGGGGTAGCTGTGGATTGCCAGTGTGTACAGGGATGGAGCAGTAGTGGATGGCCAGTGGGTACAGGGATGGAGCAGTAGTGGATGGCCAGTGGGTACAGGAATGGAGCAGTAGTGTAAGGCCAGTGTAAGGCCAGTGGGTACAAGGATGGAGCAGTAGTGGATGGCCAGTGGGTACAGGGATGGAGATGGAGGCGGCCAGAGATGGCCGCCTCGCTTCGCGTTCCTAGGAAACTATGCAGTTTTTTGTTTTTTTACGTGTTATTTCTTACATTAGTACCCCAGGTCATCTTAGGTTTCATTACATACAGTCGAGAAGAACTACTGAATATAAGATCAGCATCAACTCACCATCAGTACGACCAAGAATATGTTTTTCGCGACGCGGATCCTGTGTTCTGCCTTACAAACAGGACAACGGAGTGGATCCTATGCAGCGACCCAAAAAAACGACTCCGAAAGAGAGGGAAACGAGGCGGTCTTCTGGTCAGACTCCGGAGACGGGCACAGCGCGCACCACTCCCTAGCATTCTTCTTGCCAATGTCCAGTCTCTTGACAACAAGGTTGATGAAATCCGAGCAAGGGTAGCATTCCAGAGGGACATCAGAGACTGTAACGTTCTTTGCTTCACGGAAACGTGGCTTACTGGAGAGACGCTATCCGAAGCGGTGCAGCCAACAGGTTTCTCCACGCATCGCGCAGACAGGAAAAAACATCTTTCTGGTAAAAAGAGGGGCGGGGGCGTATGCCTTATGACTAACGTGACATGGTGCGATGAAAGAAACATACAGGAACTCAAATCCTTCTGTTCACCTGATTTAGAATTCCTCACAATCAAATGTAGACCGCATTATCTACCAAGAGAATTCTCTTCGATTATAATCACAGCCGTATATATCCCCCCCCAAGCAGACACATCGATGGCTCTGAACGAACTTTATTTAACTCTCTGCAAACTGGAAACAATTTATCCGGAGGCTGCATTCATTGTAGCTGGGGATTTTAACAAGGCTAATCTGAAAACAAGACTCCCCAAATTTTATCAGCATATTGATTGCGCAACCAGGGGAGGAAAGACCTTGGACCATTGTTACTCTAACTTCCGCGACGCATATAAGGCCCTGCCCCGCCCCCCTTTCGGAAAAGCTGACCACGACTCCATTTTGTTGATCCCTGCCTACAGACAGAAACTAAAACAAGAGGCTCCCACGCTGAGGTCTGTCCAACGCTGGTCCGACCAAGCTGACTCCACACTCCAAGACTGCTTCCATCACGTGGACTGGGAGATGTTTCGTATTGCGTCAGATAACAACATTGACGAATACGCTGATTCGGTGTGCGAGTTCATTAGAACGTGCATTGAAGATGTCGTTCCCATAGCAACGATTAAAACATTCCCTAACCAGAAACCGTGGATTGATGGCAGCATTCGTGTGAAACTGAAAGCGCGAACCACTGCTTTTAATCAGGGCAAGGTGTCTGGTAACATGACCGAATACAAACAGTGCAGCTATTCCCTCCGCAAGGCTATCAAACAAGCTAAGCGCCAGTACAGAGACAAAGTAGAATCTCAATTCAACGGCTCAGACACAAGAGGCATGTGGCAGGGTCTACAGTCAATCACGGACTACAGGAAGAAACCCAGCCCAGTCACGGACCAGGATGTCTTGCTCCCAGGCAGACTAAATAACTTTTTTGCCCGCTTTGAGGACAATACAGTGCCACTGACACGGCCTGCAACGAAAACATGCGGTCTCTCCTTCACTGCAGCCGAGGTGAGTAAGACATTTAAACGTGTTAACCCTCGCAAGGCTGCAGGCCCAGATGGCATCCCCAGCCGCGCCCTCAGAGCATGCGCAGACCAGCTGGCCGGTGTGTTTACGGACATATTCAATCAATCCCTATACCAGTCTGCTGTTCCCACATGCTTCAAGAGGGCCACCATTGTTCCTGTTCCCAAGAAAGCTAAGGTAACTGAGCTAAATGACTACCACCCCGTAGCACTCACATCCGTCATCATGAAGTGCTTTGAGAGACTAGTCAAGGACCATATCACCTCCACCCTACCTGACACCCTAGACCCACTCCAATTTGCTTACCGCCCAAATAGGTCCACAGACGATGCAATCTCAACCACACTGCACACTGCCCTAACCCATCTGGACAAGAGGAATACCTATGTGAGAATGCTGTTCATCGACTACAGCTCGGCATTCAACACCATAGTACCCTCCAAGCTCGTCATCAAGCTCGAGACCCTGGGTCTCGACCCCGCCCTGTGCAACTGGGTACTGGACTTCCTGACGGGCCGCCCCCAGGTGGTGAGGGTAGGCAACAACATCTCCTCCCCGCTGATCCTCAACACTGGGGCCCCACAAGGTTGCGTTCTGAGCCCTCTCCTGTACTCCCTGTTCACCCACGACAGCGTGGCCACGCACGCCTCCAACTCAATCATCAAGTTTGCGGACGACACAACAGTGGTAGGCTTGATTACCAACAACGATGAGACGGCCTACAGGGAGGAGGTGAGGGCCCTCGGAGTGTGGTGTCAGGAAAACAACCTCACACTCAACGTCAACAAAACTAAGGAGATGATTGTGGACTTCAGGAAACAGCAGAGGGAACACCCCCCTATCCACATCGATGGAACAGTAGTGGAGAGGGTAGCAAGTTTTAAGTTCCTCGGCATACACATCACAGACAAACTGAATTGGTCCACTCACACAGACAGCATCGTGAAGAAGGCGCAGCAGCGCCTCTTCAACCTCAGGAGGCTGAAGAAATTCGGCTTGTCACCAAAAGCACTCACAAACTTCTACAGATGCACAATCGAGAGCATCCTGGCGGGCTGTATCACCGCCTGGTATGGCAACTGCACCGCCCTCAACCGTAAGGCTCTCCAGAGGGTAGTGAGGTCTGCACAACGCATCACCGGGGGCAAACTACCTGCCCTCCAGGACACCTACACCACCCGATGTCACAGGAAGGCCATAAAGATCATCAAGGACATCAACCACCCGAGCCACTGCCTGTTCACCCCGCTATCATCCAGAAGGCGAGGTCAGTACAGGTGCATCAAAGCTGGGACCGAGAGACTGAAAAACAGCTTCTATCTCAAGGCCATCAGACTGTTAAACAGCCACCACTAACACTGAGTGGCTGCTGCCAACACACTGACACTGACTCAACTCCAGCCACTTTAATAATGGGAATTGATGGGAAATGATGTAAATATATCACTAGCCACTTTAAACAATGCTACCTTATATAAATGTTACTTACCCTACATTATTCATCTCATATGCATACGTATATACTGTACTCTATATCATCGACGGTATCCTTATGTAATACATGTATCACTAGCCACTTTATACTATACTATGCCACTTTGTTTACATACTCATCTCATTTGTACATACTGTACCCGATACCATCTACTGTATCTTGCCTATGCTGCTCTGTACCATCACTCATTCATATATCCTTATGTACATATTCTTTATCCCCTTACACTGTGTACAAGACAGTAGTTTTGGAATTGTTAGTTAGATTACTTGTTATTACTGCATTGTCGGAACTAGAAGCACAAGCATTTCGCTACACTCGCATTAACATCTGCTAACCATGTGTATGTGACAAATAAAATTTGATTTGATTTAGTGGATGGCCAGTGGGTACAGGAATGGTGCAGTAGTGGATGGCCAGTGGGTACAAGGATGGAGCAGTACTGGATGGCCAGTGGGTACAGGGATGGAGCAGTAGTGGATGGCCAGTGGGTACAGGGATGGAGCAGTAGTGGATGGCCAGTGGGTACAGGGATGGAGCATTAGTGGATGGCCAGTGGGTACAGGGATGGAGCAGTAGTGGATGGCCAGTGGGTACAGGGATGGAGCAGTAGTGGATGGACAGTGGGTACAGAGACGGAGCAGTAGTGGATGGCCAGTGGGTACAGAGAGGGAGCAGTAGTGGATGGTCAGTGGGTACAGGGATGTAGCAGTAGTGGATGGTCAGTGGGTACAGGGATGGAGCAGTAGTGGGTGGCCAGTGGGTACAAGGATGGGGCAGTAGTGGATGGCCAGTGGGTACAGGGATGGAGCAGTAGTGGATGGTCAGTGGGTACAGAGAGGGAGCAGTATTGGATGGCCAGTGGGTACAGAGAGGGAGCAGTAGTGGATGGCCAGTGGGTACAGGAATGGAGCAGTAGTGTAAGGCCAGTGGGTACAAGGATGGAGCAGTAGTGGATGGCCAGTGGGTACAGGGATGGAGCAGTAGTGGATGGCCAGTGGGTACAGGGATGGAGCAGTAGTGGATGGCCAGTGGGTACAGGGATGGAGCAGTAGTGGATGGCCAGTGGGTACAGGAATGGCGCAGTAGTGGATGGCCAGTGGGTACAAGGATGGAGCAGTACTGGATGGCCAGTGGGTACAGGGATGGAGCAGTAGTGGATGGCCAGTGGGTACAGGGATGGAGCAGTAGTGGATGGCCAGTGGGTACAGGGATGGAGCAGTAGTGGATGGCCAGTGGGTACAGGGATGGAGCAGTAGTGGATGGCCAGTGGGTACAGGGATGGAGCAGTAGTGGATGGCCAGTGGGTACAGGGATGGAGCAGTAGTGGATGGACAGTGGGTACAGAGACGGAGCAGTAGTAGATGGCCAGTGGGTACAGAGAGGGAGCAGTAGTGGATGGTCAGTGGGTACAGGGATGTAGCAGTAGTGGATGGTCAGTGGGTACAGGGATGGAGCAGTAGTGGATGGCCAGTGGGTACAAGGATGGGGCAGTAGTGGATGGCCAGTGGGTACAGGGATGGAGCAGTAGTGGATGGTCAGTGGGTACAAGGATGGGGCAGTAGTGGATGGCCAGTGGGTACAGGGATGGCGCAGTAGTGGATGGTCAGTGGGTACAGAGAGGGAGCAGTATTGGATGGCCAGTGGGTACAGAGAGGGAGCAGTAGTGAATGTAGTGGGTGGCCAGTGCGATTTGAGAAAGGGACCAATCTCTAGGATGGCCTTTTCCCTTTCAAGAGCCATGTGGCCTATTTCTGTGATGCAACCGAGGCCAACCGATTAATATGATATCATCTTCACAGCTTGGGCTGGCCAGAACATTTTTCACCCTGAGGAGCTGTCAATAATGAGCTTGGGTCTCCCAGTAAAGCCCACCGTCCCCCTCCACGTGACAGCAGAGAATACATCCTTCATCCTTCAACTTTCATTCCATATTAATGTTTGTAAAGAGTGATCCGGCCGGCCGTCTCTGGTGAGGATTGGCCACTCTGAGGGGCCCAGTAATGAGAATCTTTAATACGGCCTGTCTCACCTGGCTGCTGATGAGATTGTTCCTGCTAAACTCCCAGTGTGAGCTAAAATACTATTTATTTTTTAACATCCATGCTGGCTGGCCGGCAGAGGAAGGACAAGTTATTTCTGCCCTTGTTGAGAAGCCTCTGCCTCATTGGATTTGGTAATAATAACCTTGGCGGGATGATACAGGAGTCTTCCATCGCCCGCTTGTCTATTCCTGAGAGGTAACTAGCACTTTCAGGTCCTCTCCTGAGCGTTTCCAAATACAGTGTTGGTTGGTGTACAGTTGGGGGCTCCAGCACAGCAATCATCTCATAAGTAAAATGACAGTATCGTACCTCAGTAATAAGGGGAAGAAGATTTTTAGAACCCCCCCCATAAATAACATGAAACATTTAAACCACCAGAGAAGGATAAAGCAGCCCATAATAATTCTAGTGTTAAATTAATAATGCCGCCTCGCCTGGATCCGTTCTTCCTGTCTTTTTTTCTCTCTCCTGTCCTCCTCTCGCTCATTCCCACGCTCCAACCTTTCCTCGACTACTGATCAATTCCTCAAGGAGATTTTCTGATGGCATTGTTTCCTGGGTGGGAGAGAGTTCTCTTCCCAACCACTTTTTCCTCTTTTGTCCTCGATGAACAGCATTGGGACAAAATTATTAGCAAGTATTTCATTTATTTTGCTTGAGCCTGTTAGAGGTCAAGATTGAATGGCAGTCTGACTGTTCAGATTAGATGATTGCAGCTTCCAAACTCAGCCCTGGACAGGACAGATAAATTCAACATTGATATCCAACTGTAATGAGCCATAAAAAAGCACACACGTAAACAGTGCAGCTTTCTGAACATAATAAGGACTCCATGTGGAGATGGAAAGGCTCTCCGCTATAGGAGACAAACGTTTTTGTACATAACGCACACTCAGAAAAAATACCTGTTGACACGTAACCGTTGTGTGAAATGTGTTGTACACCCGTTGTTCAATCAGAGTGTAAGGGCAGTGTGTCCATCTTCCTGCCTCTCTGATCAATTTCCTTTAATGGTCATGTTCCAGATTGACTATTTCCCCCTAAATGCTTATGGATGCAAACTGCTTAACATGCATCTTCCTGTTTTGCCATGTGTTCACCTTTCACCTTCCTCCTAACTGTGCCATGCTCCTTCAGGCATTGGTGTTTTTGTTGAGATTTAAATCTTCCGATTTGTTGTGAGATAAAGTTGCCAGGCCTGTGTGTGTGTTCATCACAGCCTTCTCCCAGAGCTGGGGCCCTAACTTGACATATCCTACAGAGCTTTGAAAAGCGTTGCCTTTAACTCGTGGAGGGCCAGAGCAGAGAGAAAAAGACCCATCACAGGCACAGAGAATAAAACCTAAAAAAGCAGCAGCCCTTTTTCTATTTTATTCCCCTGTCCTTTCTCCTTCTGATGGGTGCGGAGTCGAGGTTGTCAGTGATAATCTTATCTGGCTGTGATGGGTAGCAGAGAGGGACAAAAGAGGCCAAGGCATGCTGGAGGTCTGATGGGCTGCTGATTGCAGAGCTGTCCAGTAGAAAGGAGGTTTCCATGAAGATGATGAATGACATGTGTCCTGGGCGATAGGCAGACCCATCAGGAGCCTGATGAATAGTCACGTCTCAGTGAGACAGATGACAGACAGGCCCCAGATTTAAATGTTAACCTCCTACTGTATTCACTCTCCTTCTGCGAATATGGTTTGGTTTAGAAAATGTTTAAGAGGTGACTTTAAAGGATTAAAGCCAGATGAGTACATAGGGTGAGTTGTAAAAATTAAGTGAAACACTGAATAAAGACCACAATAGATATAAATGAATGTAGATACCGTATATATACAATACATTTTGGAAGGCTGCAAGTATTTGTGTCATTTGGAGAAATGTCCCTTTTTTATTTTTGAAGACGGGCATATTCCATTTTATAAGAGTGCGATAGCTAGAGAACCATTTTAAATAACACACGTATGTGACGCAAAGCTTAATACCCCATACTTCATACCCCGCCCTAAGTCCCATTCCCAGGTTCACCCTCCTGGCCAGTAGAGAGAGGCAGACAAGCCAGTGATACTGTATGTAGCCCTACTCATACCCAGTCCCATTCCCAGGTTCACCCTCCTGGCCAGTAGAGAGAGGCAGACAAGCCAGTGATACTGTATGTAGCCTTACTCATACCCAGTCCCATTCCCAGGTTCACCCTCCTGGCCAGTAGAGAGAGGCAGACAAGCCAGTGATACTGTATGTAGCCTACCACGGCTGTGCTCACTGGCACACAACACACAATAGGGTGCCTAATGTGTCACTAGTGTCTGACTATGATAGATGATCCAGAAGAGATGTGCAGCCCTGCAGAAAACCCTGTCACAGCTGCAGCACAGGGCCTGAGAAATCAGCTATTTCTTTTTTTTTTTTAGAAAAGGCTATTCTTCCTGCTGACTTTATACTCAATTAACTTGTTTTGATTTACTTAACTGGGAGGTCGATTTATTTTCTCCTTTACAAGCTGTACTTTATTTAATTTAGGTGTATATGAGGAAATTAGAAGAACTCTCATTACTTGGATAAAAAAAGTGTAGTGTTTATTTCTCTTTGATTGCGATCTTCTGAATGCTTCAGGGGCTGAGCTCCACATTACAAAGGTAGTTTCATTGTGGTGGGTGGAGAGGTGGTTTCATTGTGGTGGGTGGAGAGGTGGTTTCATTGTGGTGGGTGGAGAGGTGGTTTCATTGTGGTGGGTGGAGAGGTGGTTTCATTGTGCTGGGTGGAGAGGTGGTTTCATTGTGGTGGGTGGAGAGGTGGTTTCATTGTGGTGGGTGGAGAGGTGGTTTCATTGTGGTGGGTGGAGAGGTGGTTTCATTGTGGTGGGTGGAGAGGTGGTTTCATTGTGGTGGGTGGAGGGGTGGCATTAGTAGTAAAACAAGCTCAGTAAAGCTGTTTAAGAGTTGTTAATTTGTTTCGTGGCCTAGCGGTTAAGAACGTTGGGCCAGTAACTGAAAGGTCGCTGGTTTAAATCCCCTAGCCGATTAGGTGAATCCTCTGCCGATGTGCCCTTGAGCATGGCACTTTTAAAAAATATATATTTTAATTTTTACCCCTTTTTCTCCCCAATTTCGTGGTATCCAATTGTTTTTAGTAGCTACTATCTTGTCTCATCGCTACAACTCCCGTACGGGCTCGGGAGAGACGAAGGTTGAAAGTTTTGCTTCCTCCGATACACAACCCAACCAAGACGCACTGCTTCTTAACACAGAGCGCATCCAACCCGGAAGCCAGCCGCACCAATGTGTCGGAGGAAACACCGTGCACTTGGCAACCTTGGGTAGCGCTCACTGCGCCCGGCCCGCCACAGGAGTCGCTGGTGCCCGATGAGACAAGGACATCCCTACCGGCCAAACCCTCCCTAACCCGGACGACGCTAGGCCAATTGTGCATCGCCCCACGGACCTCCCGGTCGCGGCCGGTTACGGCAGAGCCTGGGCGCGAACCCAGAGTCTCTGATGGCACAGTACAGCGCCCTTAACCACTGCGCCACCCGGGAGGCCCTGAGCATGGCACTTAATCCTAATTGCTCCTGTAAGTCGCTCTGGGGAAAAGTGTCAACTAAAATGTCAAAATAAAAATGCAAAGTGGAGAAACAAGCAGTTGGGAGGTTGTTGAATAGTTACACTAGTTTTCTTAGTCAAGTAGTTACAATACACACACAGTTACGTTTACAAGTGACACAACATACAGTGTTGCATACTTCCTTTTTGTTGTCAGAACAATGGAAAGAAGCTGTGCATTAACAATATCAGAGGCTCTTCTCCCCACAGGCCTGTCAGCTGTGTTACCTCTGGCCTTGTCTTTCCACCTACACTGTGTAAGGCTGTAGCCCGCATCTCATTCAGTCTTTTGTCTCAGCGAGCCACCTGAACGTCCACTCTCCACCCCTCTGTCATAATTCATGCGCTGGTTGACATTGGATCCCAGGAGCTGTGCACTGACTCTGAGGCTGAATCACAGCTTATTGGTTATCTTCCAGACTTTTAATGCTGTCTTTTAACAAGATCAGGTTTAAAACAGAGTTCCTATCTCTCTCTAAGAGATTCAGATTTTAGGGAAGTCATAAACTCAGCAAAAAAATAAACATCCCTTTTTCAGGACCCTGTCTTTCAAAGATAATTTGTAAAAATCCAAATAACTTCATAGATCTTCATTGTAAAGGGTTTAAACACTATTTCCCATGCTTGTTCAATGAACCATAAACGATTACTAAACATGCACCTGTGGAACGGTCATTAAGACACTAACAGCTTACAGACGGTAGGCAATTAAGGTTACAGTTATGATAACTTAGGACACTAAAGAGGCCTTTCTACTGACTCTGAAAAACACCAAAAGAAAGATGCCCAGGGTCGCTGCTCATTTGCGTGAACGTGCCTTAGGCATGCTGCAAGGAGGCATGAGGACTACAGATGTGGCCAGGGCAATAAATTGCAATGTCCGTACTGTGAGACGCCTAAGACAGGACGGACAGCTGATTGTCGTCGTAGTGGCAGACCACGTGTAACAACACCTGCACAGGATCGCTACATCCAAACATCACACCTGGGGATAGGTACAGGATGGCAACAACAACTGCCCGAGTTTGAACGTGCAATCCCTACCAGGAACGTGCAATCCCTTTGTCAGTGCTCAGACTGTCCGCAATAGACTGAGAGAGGCTGGATTGAGAGCTTGTAGGCCTGTTGTAAGGCCTGTTGTAAGGCAGGTCCTCACCAGACATGCTCTTCACTGACGAGTAGCGGTTTTGTCTCACCAGAGGTGATGGTCGAATTCGCGTTTATCTTCGATGGAATGAGCGTTACACCGAGGCCTGTATTCTGGAGCGGGATCAATTTGGAGGTGGAGGGTCCATCATGGTCTGGGACGGGGTGTCACAGCATCATTGGACTGAGCTTGTTGTCATTGCAGGCAATCTCAACGTTGTGCGTTACAGGGAAGACATTCTCCTCACTCATGTGATACCCTTCCTGCAGGCTCATCAAGACATGACCCTCCAGCATGACAATGCCACCAGCCATACTGCTCATTCTGTGCGTGATTTCCTGCAAGACAGGAATGTCAGTGTTCTGCCATGGCCAGCGAAGAGCCCAGGATCTCAAATCCCATTGAGCACGCCTGGGACCTGTTGGATCGGAGGGTGAGGGCTAGGGACATTCCCCCCAGAAATGTCCGGGAACTTGCAGCTGCCTTGATGGAAGAGTGGGGTAACATCTCACAGCAAGAACTGGCAAATCTGGTACAGTCCATGAGGAGGAGATGCACTGCAGTACTTAATGCAGCTGGTAGCCACACCAGATACTGACTGTTACTGTTGATTTTGACCCCCCCTTTGTTCAGGGACACATTATTCAATTTCTGTTAGTCACATGTCTGTGGAACTTGTTTAGTTTGTCTCAGTTGTTGAATCTTATGTTCATACAAATATTTACACATGTTAAGTTTGCTGAAAATAAAGGCAGTTGACAGTGAGCGGACTTTATTTTTTTCCAGAGTTTATATGAAAGTGCTTGACACCCCTTATAAAACAAGTCGTATTTTGGATGCAGTATTTGCAGCATACTGCATTCTAACTACAGTTATACTACAGTGTACTGCAGCTATACTGCACTCTGACTGCTGTCTGTGGAAGGGTTTGTTTGGAGAGCAATCAGATTTGTACAGGTGTTCTTGTGTACAGAGAGGAGTCAAATACAAGTGGATTGCGACCACCTCTCTGGCTCTGTTGATGGAAGGATATGTAGACGTATTTAATAAATTGGAGCTGTACTTGCATCCTTTAAAATGTATGGAATTTCAATTGAACAAAAAAAACTGTTTTGGTTTGCAATTTGTTCAATATGTAATGCATATCAGTAGATGTGTTAGCATATTGAGTGAGGTGTGGTTCTAACCGTAAAATATGCATGGGATTGTCCTTGATTCATATTGGTCAACAGTGCAGTTTGCACATGCCAAACATGGAACGGTGTAAGGCAGGCACCTCTCTGCCCAGATTCCCTCTGTCAGTCCCGTGAATGGAAGAGTAATTGATTTTCTCACTTGCTCACGTTGATGAACGATGGAAGGCAGGCACCTCTCTGCCCAGATTCCCTCTGTCCTTCCCATGAATGGAAGAGTAATTGATTTTCTCACTTGCCCGCGTTGATGAATTGATAAAAGATTAACCACCAGAGGAAATCGAGTTAACGTCACTGGATACAACTATGGATCTGTAAGCTGAGCTGTCATGCCTCTCCCCTGATTGGGGATCTGTAGATATGACCATGCATACGAGTGTCATCATCCTTCCCTTGCCTTTATTGGCCTGCATCTCCCATTAGAATGCTAAGTGGACACTAATCAAACTTTAATGCTGTGGGATGCTGTGTACTCAAGTGAATCTGCCTGCCTAGATGTCACGTTGATCAGACATATACGCAATTAATCCATCTGCCAGACTGCCCTTCTTACCTTGATCTTTCCCAGAAGCGGTCAATAACCTCAGAGCCTGGATCTGATCATCAGCCTCCATATTTAATAATAAAGCCTTGCCAGCAGCAGCAGCATCCGGGCTCCAGCCCTGTCTCATTCATCTCCAGTATAATCACCTGAGTGCTTGCCCTCTACCTACCCAGGCCTCTGACAAAATATCCAATCTGAGCCTCCATCGCCTACACCCTAATCTGCCCTGTATAAATAATAATGCATGTGTAAATGAAATGCGAAAGATTTTATTTGGACATATGAAGGGAGAAAAAGGGCTAGTGAGGAGTGGAAAGCATTACAGTGGGTGGCGGCGACTGTGAGATCAAATAAATATCTGAAGGTTAATTTGTTTTGATACCTGAAGCAAAATCTTGAGCCCATCTTATCACGAGGCGCCATTTATGATGTCATTAGCGCGGGACTACAGACACGTCAATAAGGTTAACGACAGTGATGCACATGAAAACAACACAACAGGTGGGAGGCAACAAGTGTGGACGAAGGTTCAGGTTGGAGCTGCATGGGGGAGGACAGGTGCATTTCCCCAAAAGGGAAATGTATCCTAAAACGATATCCTAAAAACATTGATTCACTGAGTGTGAATGTACAAGAGATGTGATAAATAACCAACGGGTTTATTCAGCCTCCTCCCCTCAGTGTGTTGTCTGTCTGCATTCTCTGTGAGTGACAGGCTGGTGACCAGTTTGCCCTCTTATTAGATTGGCTTTTAATTGTCTTTCCACGAATGACCAAATCTGAACAGAATGCCGAGCTGCAGGTGCATTGTGGGTAAACAGCATTCCTGCATGTCTGTCTAGATGTCAAACCTCTGTCACACAGTGAGGCCATAAACACAACTCGTCTATTTATCTCTACATGTAGGAACCATCAAGGAACTCAATTAGCCTGTCAAGGTCAAGTCTGTGTGGCTGCCAGAAACAAACAATTAATGCAAACAAAAAAACTCACCTTCCACTTTTCTTTACCCATTTAACTACCATGTCAGTTCAATGAACTCATCTGATTGTAGATGGGGAGTGATGCCTCGGCGGGAAGAGAGATTGATTCTGGTGCCGGAATCACTTGAAAAACATTATACAATTGAGCATGCCAAAAACATCACCCTGCCATTTAATTACTGTTAATGAGTGTCTAGAAGACTTGGGAGCCATGGCGACTAAGGTTTGCATGATGGCATCCTCCAGAATATGCAAACGAACCTTGGTTGAAAGTGCTAACTAGGTAGGAAGCTCTGCCTGGGACAATTTACATGCAAACCCAGTCGGCATGGCTCCCAAGTTACTGATATGTCGCCCACCGCTGCGCCACCACTCTCCCATTGAGTCAAATGCAGCTTGATTACTCTTCACACTCCCCAAATTATAATGCAAATAGCGTTCCACCTATTAACCATGCAGCCGCTCGAAACGTGCGCTTGTCCCCACTGTGTGTGATGTAAATTGCTATGTCACCTTAAAATTGACACCGGTAATTCTGTGCATTTGTAAAGTTATTGGGTGCCAGATCTTATGAAGCGTTGTGACAGCTATGCAGACGAGTGCATTTTGCTGTACATAGTCAATTTGGCACAGTCACAGGGGAGAGATTGCTTTTTGGTGCGTAATGAAACCACACATATTAAGAAATTACCTCTGAGCAAAATCCTCCTCCCAGCATCACCCTCACTTCCATCTCTGTTTACTTAAACATGATGTTTAAGGGTTATTGACCTTGTCCTCATTCTCCTTGAAAGTCTAAACTGTTCTCATGACGTACGCCTGTTTTCTGACGGAATGTATTATTTGAAAGGAAAGAAAATGTGAAGGGTCTCAGTGCTGGAGTTGAAGAAATTACCTTCAGTGTACATCTCTACATCTATCATTATGACAAAGTGGGGGAGATATGATTTTGACAAATGTAAAATCAATGTGCCCTAGGCAGCCAAGGATTTTACCTTCATTCCATAATACAGGACGGTAGGGTATGCCTACTATAGGCACCAAGGGGAATAAATGCCTCAGGTGGGGTAATTTAACTGCATGATAATATTATTTTGTTTGTTAATCAATTATTAACTATTTTTACATGCTATCCTTAAAGGGGCAATCTGCAGTTGCTATTTTTAATTTGTTTTACTTATAAATGAATGATATGTACCCATTGAGTCTTGAAGAACTTATTAAGGCCCCATGAGCGTAGTTCCACTGTCGTACCCCATCAGAACCCAAAATACCCTGCTCAAAAAAAAAGGGAACACTAAAATAACACATCCTAGATCTGAATGAATGAAATATTCTTATTAAATACTTTTTTCTTTACATAGTTGAATGTGCTGACAACAAAATCACACAAAAATTATCAATGGAAATCAAATTTATCAACCCATGGAGGTCTGGATTTGGAGTCACACTCAAAATTAAAGTGGAAAACCACACTACAGGCTGATCCAACTTTGATGTAATGTCCTTAAAACAAGTCAAAATGAGGCTCAGTAGTGTGTGTGGCCTCCACGTGCCTGTATGACCTCCCTACAACGCCTGGGCATGCTCCTGATGAGGTGGACAGTCTGTGGTGCAACGTGGCGTTGGTGGATGGAGCGAGACATGATGTCCCAGATGTGCTCAATTGGATTCAGGTCTGGGGAACGGGCGGGCCAGTCCATAGCATCAATGCCTTCCTCTTGCAGGAACTGCTGACACACTCCAGCCACATGAGGTCTAGCATTGTCTTGCATTAGGAGGAACCCAGGTCCAACCGCACCAGCATATGGTCTCACAAGGGGTCTGAGGATCTCATCTCGGTACCTAATGGCAGTCAGGCTACCTCTGGCCAGCACATGGAGGGCTGTGCGGCCCCCCAAAGAAATGCCACCCCACACCATGACTGACCCACCGCCAAACCGGTCATTGTGGAGGATGTTGCAGGCAGCAGAACGTTCTCCACAGCGTCACATGTGCTCAGTGTGAACCTGCTTTCATCTGTGAAGAGCACAGGGCGCCAGTGGCGAATTTGCCCATCTTGGTGTTCTCTGGCAAATGCCAAACGTCCTGCACATTGTTGAGCTGTAAGCACAACCCCCACCTGTGGACGTCGGGCCCTCATACCACCCTCATGGAGTCTGTTTCTGACCGTTTGAGCAGACACATGCACATTTGTGGCCTGCTGGAGGTAATTTTGCAGGGCTCTGGCAGTGCTCCTCCTGCTCCTCCTTGCACAAAGGCGGAGGTAGCGGTCCTGCTGCTGGGTTGTTGCCCTCCTACGGCCTCCTCCACGTCTCCTGATGTACTGGCCTGTCTCCTGGTAGCGCCTCCATGCTCTGGACACTACGCTGACAGACACAGCAAACCTTCTTGCCACAGCTCGCATTGATGTCCCATCCTGGATGAGCTGCACTACCTGAGCCACTTGTGTGGGTTGTGGACTCCGTCTCATGCTCCCACTAGAGTGAAAGCACCGCCAGCATTCAAAAGTGACCAAAACATCAGCCAGGAAGCATAGGAACTGAGAAGTGGTCTGGTCACCACCTGCAGAACCACTCTTTTATTGGGGGTGTCTTGCTAATTGCCTATAATTTCCACCTGTTGTCTATTCCATTTGCACAACAGCATGTGAAATGTATTGTCAATCAGTGTTGCTTCCTAAGTGGACAGTTTGATTTCACAGAAGTGTGATTGACTTGGAGTTACATTGTGTTGTTTAAGTGTTCCCTTTGATTTTTTTGAGCAATGTATAATATAAAATATTTTGATATCATCGATGGTCAGTCCTGCATTCTGTCTGTGCATTTGAGAGTGATCACATTTCCCCAGCCCGATTCCTCAGCTTTTTTCCAAAACAAGGGTGGGGAGAACACTTTGTTATTGTTTCAACTGCTGATTACCACTATAAGGTATGCTTGTCTTGCAATATGACATTTATTGGCCTAGCTATATTTAGCAGAAATTGATATCTGAAGTTGGATATCATAAGTCAAAATTGCTCTTGATTACAAAACTCACATCTGCCCACAGAAATGGCTTCATACAAGTTGGGACTGAAAACCAAATTCAAACCGTTAGAACTAATAGACAGATAATGAATATTTAAAGATCACTTAGCTCAAAATGTTTCAATAACCACAGATTTGTCAGCAGCAGGTAAAATGGCTCAGTTGGACCCTGAAATAGAAGGACAAGTGGTTTAATTCACCACCTTGTATCCCAGCATGACTGAGCTGTGGGTACCATAAAATAGTAGGCTCATCATTGAAAAGTGTGTAAGCTATGTCATTTGAAATGATACAACCCACTTGTGGTTAAAGGCTCAATGTTTTGGAGTGCTCCGGCGCTGGCTGATTGGGGCCTAATTAGAGTGCTTTGTTAATGCCAGGTAGTGTCAGGTGCTAACGAGGAGTTGATTGGAGTGTGAGAGCCCGGGAGAGATGATTGGAATACCTGCCTTGCAGCTCAAAGTTAAATGCTGCTCAGTGCAGAGCGACATCTGACAGTGAAGTTGCTTCAGTGACAAATGAAATGTAATTGGTGAGGAGCAACATGAGTGGCCTCAGGGAAAGGTCTGCCTCGGTCGCAGAAAACCTCCAATCAAGTGATGAAGGTTTAGCAGAGGGGTGCTATGCTACGAGGAGGGGTTGATTCAATTATTTATAAGGATTTCATAGATTTAAGGTTGGGGTGATTCTCTAAGCGCTCGATTCAATCAGTATCACCAAAGTTTAGCTATTTTAAAGGCAATGTTCCCACGCAGAGACTGCATTCATGGTAAACGCTGCATAAATCGGCTCAATCTGAAATTACCTTCCAGGTGCGCTATAGCGCTAAACTTTGGTGATGCAGATTGAATCGAGTCCTAATACTTTATGGCAAAGTGCACTACAAAATCACTTCAGAGCCGCTCCTTCCAATGCAGACCTGTCAAGAAGCAGAGACAACAAAGGTTTAAGCTAGGTAAAATGCGTACTCAAAGAGAGAGTTCACCCAAAATACAAAGTAACAATTTGGGTTCCTTACATTGTAAGCAGTCTATGGACAAGGTGTAACAGCAATCCGTGCCTTGGTTTTATTTCACTGCCACTGTTTACAAATGCTAACATTTTGGCATTTGTGGCACAAATTCCATTCAAGTCATGGCACTGATATTAGCATTTTTCGCATATCATGTCTCAAATTGATTGTGAAGCTCAATGAAGTCACATAAATGATTTGAACATCATGCGCAAAACATGATAATATACAGTACATTTTGTTACGTTACAGCCTTATTCTAAAATTGATTCAATAAAATTGATTCCTCATTAATCTACACACAATACCCCACAACAACGAAGCAAAAACAGGTTTTTAGAAATGTTTGCAAATGTATAAAAAAAACTAAATACCTTATTTACATAAATATTCAGACTCTTTGCTATGACACTCGAAATTGAGCTCAGGTGAATGGAGGTGACCAAGAACCCGGTGGTCACTGACAGAGCTCCAGAGTTCCTCTGTGGAGATGGGAGAACCTTCCAGAAGTACAACCATCTCTGCAGCACTCCACCAATCAGGCATTTATGGTAGAGTCGCCAGACAGAAGCCACTCCTCAGTAAAAGGCACATGACAGCCCGCTAGGAGTTTGCCAAAAGGCACCTAAAAGACTCTCAGACCATGAGAAACAAGATTCTCTTGTCTGATGAAACCAAGATTGATCTCTTTGGCCTGAATGCCAAGCGTCACGTCTGGAGGAAACCTGGCACTATCCCTACGGTGAAGCGCAGAGCCAAGACAATGCAGAAATGGCTTCAGGACAAGTCTCTGAATGTCCTTGAGTGGCTCGGCCAGAGCCCGGACTTGAACCCGATAGATCATCTCTGGAGAGACCTGAAAATAGTTGTGCAGCGATGCTCACCATCCAACCTGACAGAGCTTGAGAGGATCTGTAGAGAAGAAAAATTAGCAAACATTACTAAAAACCTGTTTTTGCTTTGTCATTATAGGGTATTGTGTGTAGATTGATTAGAGAAAAAAAACCAATTTAATACATTTGCAAAAAGTCAAAGGGTCTGAATACTTTTCGAATGCACTGTAGGTAACAAGACATAAATGGGATTTGTGCCACATTAGCAAGTGCCAGGGAAACTAAACCAAAGCATGGATTGCTGGCATACCTTGTCCATAGACTGTTTATAAGGTAAGGAAACCAACATCATGTTGTAATTTGGGTGAACAATCCCTTTAAAGAGTAGTATTTAGGAGGATATCAGTGTTGAAACTCACCAATTATGAGAGCCAAGGTGTGTCAGACGAAGCAGGCCAACTGTTCATCATAGAGGCAGCTTAGCCTTAGGAAGAAAGAACCAGAGGACTGGAGTGATTTCAGCCTTCATACACAAACACAACTGCAGACCTCTAGACCTGGAAAAGTTGAGTCTTAAATGTACACCAGAGAGCTCTGGGCTCACCAAATGAGTCCTCAGGAGACAACCCTCGACACCTGCAGTCATTTTTCAAACATTTTAATTGGCTCTCCTCCGTCAGCTGATGCCCCGTGTCAGAGCTTGGATGCTCAACGCTCTGAATCAAAGGTCCAGGTCTACAGTGAACCTCATTTTGGCACACAGTCATTTTTTAGGGGGGAGGTAATCAAACGAACATTACCTATACTTTCCACACTACTAATGCAAACTGAGCCGTACTTGATTGACTTGGTTAGAAATCCACCATAGTTGCTGGAACAGTGCTGGAAAGGACAAAAAGCTGGAAAGGACAAAAATTATAGGTCAGACTCGAATCATACTTTATAGTTTTTATTTGTCTGGATGATTAAGCTGTAAACCACAGCCCATTATACCTGCCATCATGAGTGACCACCCAGGTAAGTGGTCTTCTTTCCTGCAGGGCTGGAACTCCAACTCCTGTACCTCAGAATATTGCTCTTCTGGTAGCCAGCCTGCCCTGTGAGTCATGAGTCTGTGTAAGAGTTCTGCAGTTCAGCGTGGGAGGACAGGTGGCGTGACGGTGGAGTGTGTGTGTAAAAGAGAGAGAGCGATTGTGTGTGCGTGAAGTGCTCCCCCTGGCCAAGAGACGAGGGCGAGTGAGTGTCTGAGCTATGAAGAGAGGGAGGAAGATGAATTTCCAGACATTTATAATAGCTGTCACACCTCTGAAGCAATTTCACATTTGAAAATGGGACAGCGGCTCAAATTAAAAATGACACATTTCCGCTGGCAGCACACATTGCTTTTTACATTTTCAGGTAAAACAGTTCCTGATTAAGCCCCGTGAGGACAGAAACACTCTCCTTGTGTGTGATGGATATCACTCAGAGAGCCATTCTGGATGTGTTGCACCCACTCCCCAGACATTTTGTGAACTCACCTTTGAAGTTGTGAGTTTGAGTCTTGTGGTAGGACATTGGTGGACTTAGCTGTGTGGTTCACAGAAAGACAGACAGTCAGACAGACAGACAAGGTAGTGACAGACATTTTGAGCTCAATCCACATACAGACAAATGTGTTTTCCCTGAGAAAATGACAATAACAGATGATGTGAAATGTTTTGATAAATGAGAGGACCAACAAACCGCAGATAGGTTCTAATGAGGACTTGGGGAATTTATTGATTTATTTCTGTAGGCCATCCCTCTCCTCTTCATGCTTGTATCCATAACAGAAGTCTCAAGCTCATATCTTGAAATAAAACTTGAGGAAAAAACATTTGAAGTGTCGCCTGACTTAATTCCCTTACCTGATAGTGGCCCCAAGATTCGTGTCATTACATGGAATTCAACTCCACAGTCTATAGAGTCAGGTGTGTACAAGTACGTACAGTATGTTATTTTACACCTTTAATGCAAACAGTTGTTTCATAACCACTCTATCGGTTTCAGCCATATGTCAATTTATGGACACTATATATACAAAAGTATGTGGACACCCCTTCAAATTAGTGGATTTGGTTATTTCACCCATACCCGTTGCTGACAGGTGTATAGAATCGAGCACACAGCCATGCAATCTTCATAGACAAACATTGGAGGTAGAATGGCCTTACTGAAGAGCTCAGTGACTTTCAACGTGGCACCGTCATAGGATGCCACCTTTCCAACAAGTCAGTTCGTCAAATTTCTGCCCTGCTAGAGCTGCCCCGGTCAACAGTAAGTGCTATTATAGTGAAGTGGAAACGTCAAGGAGCAACAACAGCTCAGCCGCAAAGTGGTAGGCCACACAAGCACACAGAACGAGACTGGCAAGTGCGGAAGTGCGTAAAAATCGTCTGTCCTCGGTTGCAACACTCACTACCAAGTTCCAAACTGCCTCTGGAAGCAACGTCAGCAATTGTTCGTCGGGAGCTTCATGAAATGGGTTTCTATGGCCGAACAGCCGCATGTCGGCTGGAGTGGTGTAAAGCTCGCTGCCACTGAACTCTGGAGCAGTGGAAACGTGTTCTCTGTAGTGATGAATCACGCTTCACCATCTGGCAGTCCGACGGATGAATGTGGGTTTGGCGGATGCCAGGAGAACGCTACCTGCCCCAATGCATAGTGCTAACTGTAAAGTTTGGTGGATGAGGAATAATGGTCTCGGGCTGTTTTTCATGGTTCAGGCAAGGCCCCTTAGTTCAAAGGAAGGGGAATCTTAACACCACAGCATACAATGACATTCTAGACGATTCTGTGATTCCAACTTTGTGGCAACAGTTTGGCGAAAGCCCTTTCCTGTTTCAGCATGGCAATGCCCCTGTGAACAAAGTGAGGTTCATACAGAAATGGTTTGTCGAGATTGGTGTGGAAGAACTTGACTGGCCTGCACTTTAACCCCATCGAACACCTTTGGGATGAATTGGAACGCCGACTGTGAGCCAGGCTTTATCGCCCAACATCAGTGCCGGACCTCACTAATGCTCTTGTGGCTAAATGAATGCAAGTCCCCGCATCAATGTTCCAACATCTAGTGGGAGTCCTTCCCAGAAGAGTGGAAGTTGTTGTAGCAGCAAAGGGGGGACCAACTCCATATTAATGCCCCTGATTTTGGAATGAGATGTTCGACGAGCAGGTGTCCACATACTTTTAGTCATTTTGTTGCATATTTTAACATACAGTATGACCACTATCTGGTAATGGCAACTTCATAATTTCATGATGGTAATAAATGTATAGAGAATAAATTATGATTAAAATAGTATGTGATAAAAAACATTTTAAAAAATGAATTATTTAATTTATAATTTCTTCCGTGAACATCTCTGACTTTTGGGGATGGGAATGGAAGTGTACCACAGAATAAAAATACACACACTATAGGCCATTATATTCAACTTTGTGCATTTTTATTTTGTTGCATCTTCTGGCATACATTATTTTTCAAATAACTCAAAAGGTTTAATCCCACACCAATTCATCTTTAAACAATATTCCATTTAAAATAAAAACAATGAGTGAAATGGTTCAAAACAGTTTATTTACATTTTTTCCAGACAAACACATCGATTTCTGCACCACAGTAGAGCATGGAAACCTTTCACAAACAAGTTTTATTATTATAATTATTTGAAAATACAAATATAAAATTATACTTTCCACATCTGAGATGTGAGAGACCCCCATCCACTTTATTATATTTTACAACAGGGCTTGAGCAAGCCATACAAGAAGACCTGAAAGATGCTTTCAGACATCAGTCCTATCAGTCAGCTCTCACGGGAAAAAGTCTGTTAACATTAAAACATGGGCAAGTGTTAGGAATGGGCAAGGCAATCAGAGGTCGAACCCAAGAGGGAGCATGAGAGAAGAAAAGACTCAGCTAAGGTCAGGTCAAATGTACAGTAAGACAAATGTCTACAGAGATGCACAGGACTTTTAATGACTGTACCGCTTCCCTAAACCCCCTGTACCCACCCACCCACCCACCCACCCACCCACCCACACACACACACACACACACACACACACACACACACACACACACACACACACACACACACACACACACACACACACACACACACACACTCTGCTCTACCAGTGGCCCATGCCATGCTACTCACTAACCGACAATTCCCCGTTTGAAATAATTGTATATTATGCTTTACCCTAAAGTATCAGTCACAGCTTCTAAAGCCCACGTTTTACAGTCCAACCATGTTGCATCATGGGAAAACATCATAATAATGTTAAGTGTGACACAAACATAATACAAACAGTGTTGCCTACGTAAACATTTCAGTCAGCAGGGAGTTAATTTAATCTGAAATTATGGTTCAGCCTCAACAAATAGACATACACAATAATATATCCTTAACTAACATTATATGCCTGTTATTACAGTGTGCGTTGTGTGTCTGTTACTTCAGTGATGGGATGTTTGTTTGGCCATTGCCTAGCACTTGCCTCAAGATTCAAGTTTAAATGGTTGCGGTAGTACGCTCCCAATATATCATCCAACACCTTCCAGGTCTTTTTTATATCTATATATTTTTAGTTTAGGTTTTTTTTTTACCAACAATTATCCAATGATTAAGTAGTCTAGCAAGATGTGCAACATTCATCAGCTGTAAACTGCTGTCCATGTGAAGGGAAAGTATAGCAACTACAGAGCCATGCTACCTTAAAGTCCAAGCTGTGAAATCTATTTGAAATCTTTTATTAACTAATAGAGATGGTATCAACTATTTTGAATGGACAGCCAGCCAACTTTTACTCTAATCAAATGGCAAATCAGGTATAGTGATATTGTTAGAGGGATATTTAAAACAGAGATAGTTTCTTGCAATGTACCACTGAGCTTTACACTTGCTCTCGGTGGGTACATTCTGCTGCAATAATGTCACGTTTACCAACAGGTTTCGAAATTTTGGCTCAGTCTTCATGAGAACAATGCATACATCCTATCCTACCTCAACTCTCTGTGGTTCTATGAATTGCTTAAATGAAATATGTCCTATAGGTATCATTTCAATAAGCCCTTCATATAACAACTCATCAATATCTTTTGCACTGTCTTGTTTTCCTTTAGCAGGAGGGTCTTAAAGATTAAGTTATTGCACAGTGCAAATGTCTATACTAACAAGCAGGCTACCATTTGAATGAGAAGACTTAAATGAAGACTAAGCACGTGAGAGCAGGAGTATGAATGAATCTACAATGTAAATGATACCCGGGCTTTGATTAAAGTAAAAATATGCTTCCAATGGTTCCATGAGTACAAAAATAATTCACTACATTCTCAAACGTTGATAATTAACTCAAACTAAAGTATGAATTAATATGAATTAATAATGAATTAAGTAGACACCGAAAATAAAATAAACTGTATCCAAAAATAGTAGTGCCAGGGGCCACTGGGATATAAGAGGTTTAAGAGCACAAACATCATTAATTATATCTATAATAGTTATTGTTATTATGACCATTATTATCATTAATCTGTTATGTAATAAAATCCATTATGCTCAATCATAATTATAGCTTGTGTCCCTCTTGTGAAATAATAACAAATAAAACGGTTTTGCATATCTAGTATTAGCTTTTAAGGTAGTATGGCACACCCATTTTTTTGAAACATTCAAGGGTGGGGATCCAATCAATGCCTTGTTTACGATTCGGTCTTACAGCAATTTTTGATTTAAATGTCTTCAATGATTGCTTTGGTTAGTTGAAACCATGTGAGATCAGTACAACTGAAAATAAATAGACAAATGATGTTGAAACTAATGTCCGCTTTTCTTTTAAAAAATATGGTAATTAAGAAGAGAAAGTTCTATCCTTACTGGTCTTACATCTTCTAATAGCTACATCTACATCTTAACTACATAACACCTACCACTAATACTAGAAGAGGGAGACAGAGAAAGAGTGAGACAATGGGAGAGTGAGAGACGGAGAGGAGGAAAGAGAGATCAACAAATAAGTGTATAAACCACTACACTGGCATCAAAGACGGCACTCTTACAAGGTCATTTGCAGTTTACTTTTTTTCACATATTACTGAAATACATTGATGATCAACATAAGATTACTGTATAAGGTGACAGGGGATGGAGAAAAACCGGATGGATGTACAGTACATTCTAATATTGTTAGTATAATAATTATTATTAATATAATCATTAACAACCACAAAAATATTGATACAAATCCTTCTGATTAAAAATGTAAATCATTCAAGGGAACATACTTTTTTCTCTTTTTTGAATTGGTAATATACATGTTTTTTATTTTTTATTTTTATTATTTTTATTTATTATTACTTAAACAAGTCCCCATTTTATTTTAAAAGAATCCAGCATTCTGCTTCACCTGGTTGTTGAGTGAAATGAGACAAACAAAATCTGCACAGCATATACATTAATCCAATCCTTTCTTCAAATATAATTTGAAACTTTTATAGAGGAACCACTTCTCCATCTCAGCAAACCAGTCCCTACAGGAAATGACTGTGGTGACTACGGTGACTTGGCTAGGTCGAAATGCTCCAATCTATGGATTATGTATGGATTCTTTCGTATTTTTAGGAAAATAAATGCCCTTTGGGCAGAAAAAACGTTTTCCAATTGCAACAGCCAAGATGTCTAATCTCTAATGGGGATAAAAAGTTATTCTTAAAAAACAATCCTTCATGTATTATCTTATCAAGACCATTTTAAATATCCAACACTTGAAATGTGCAAATAGAATATGGTCACTTTCCTTCCTTGTCACGGTGCCACAACTTGTTCTCATAATCCATTCATAATTTCAATCTGTTTAAGCCTCAAATAAATTACTTTGTAATCTCATCTAAGACAAAACTCACAGGGCTGAGGTAATCATAGATATTTGCCTTCCTAATCAGTTCAAGAAAACATTCCAATAAATTGACTTAAAATGTATCTGACTTGAAATATTGCCTGTCATATTGAAAGTAGGTGCTCTGTTCAAAATGGATAAATAGCATTAATAAGAAAAACAAAACATTTAAGATAATCATAACAACAAAATGTAACATCAACACATGCAGATTGGTATGAATTGTCTCTGGATATACATCTGGTATTTTCAAACTAATACAAAAAAGTAAAAGTGTGCTTTGGATTTGTAATAAGTCCTTTTTTTGATATAGTATTGACTTCAAAAATCTCAGTGACAGATACAGTAAGTCGCCTTTCACTTGCAAGTGTCTAGAAGAAGTTGAGCCGGTGTCCTCTTTGAGAGACATTGTGTAGCAATGTCCAGTGTTAACCTTCTGTCATATTTTAGAAGCTGTGCACTTTTGAGCTCACCATGTAGAAGACACAACAGTATGCTGGTATGACATTAGCACAGTAAGAAAGACAACAGTATTTACAGAGCAAGCCAACAGTGTTCTTGTAGGATCGAGTCCTCAATGGGGTTATCATGGAATTTTGTGCTACAAATGGATTATGATACGATTTAAGAGCATTAAATGTCCTCGTCTTTGACAGTTGCGCTCTTACACAGTACAGCCTTTTATGATGAACCATCACAAAAATATGGTTCTCTCTGAAACGATTATATGCAGTGACTTGAATAATATTTACAGCTATATATTTTTTTCTTAAAATCTGAATTCACTAAGTATTAAAAGGAAAGGTTATTCTTTCCTGACAACAAAAAAATTGTAAAAAAGGACTGTGAAAATATTGTAGTCCTCTTATTGCCCAAAATAGGTAATTAACAACATTAAAAGAAACAAAAAAAGCTAGAAGATTTATTAGTTACACTCTATTTTTTAAATTTAATTAACACCACCTTTCTTCAAGCCTCATCAGTTCATGTCAGTTTTCTTGTACAGTGCATTCAGAAAGTATTCAGACCCATTGACTTTTTACAAATGCTGCTACGTAACAGCCTTATTCTAAAATTGATTAAATACCCCATAATGACCAAGCAAAAACAGGTTTTTAGACATTTTTGCAAATGTATAAAAAATAAAATACCTTATTTACAATAGTAATAGACCCTTTGCTATGAGACTCAAGTGCATCTTGTTTCCATTGATCATCCTTGAGATGTTTCTACAACTTGATTGGAGTCCACCTGTGGTGAATTCAATTGATTGGACATGATTTGGAAAGGCACACCTGTCTATATACAGTGGGGCAAAAAAGTATTTAGTCAGTCACCAATTGTGCAAGTTCTCCCACTTAAAAAGATGAGAGAGGCCTGTCATTTTCATGATAGGTACACTTCAACTATGACAGACAAAATTAGATTTTTTTTTCCTCCAGAAAATCACATTGTAGGATTTTTTATGAATTTATTTGCAAATGATGGTGGAAAATAAGTATTTGGTCACCTAAAAACAAGCAAGACTTCTGGCTCTCACAGACATGTAACTTCTTCTTTAAGAGGCTCCTCTGTCCTTCACTCGTTACCTGTATTAATGGCACCTGTTGAACTTGTTATCAGTATAAAAGACACCTGTCCACAACCTCAAACAGTCACACTCCAAATCCACTATGGCCAAGACCAAAGAGCTGTCAAAGGACACCAGAAACAAAATTGTAGACCTGCACCAGGCTGGGAAGACTGAATCTGCAATAGGTAAGCAGCTTGGTTTGAAGAAATCAACTGTGGGAGCAATTATTAGGAAATGGAAGACATACAAGACCCCTGATGATCTCCCTCGATCTGGGGCTCCATGCAAGATCTCACCCCGTGGGGTCAAAATGATCACAAGAACGGTGAGCAAAAATCCCAGAACCACACGGGGGGACCTAGTGAATGACCTGCAGAGAGCTGGGACCAAAGTAACAAAGCTTACCATCAGTAACACACTACACCGCCAGGGACTCAAATCCTGCAGTGCCAGACGTGTCCCCCTGCTTAAGTCAGTACATGTCCAGTACATGAAGTTTGCTAGAGAGCATTTGGATGATCCAGAAGAAGATTGGGAGAATGTCATATGGTCAGATGAAACCAAAATATAACTTTTTGGTAAAAACTCAACTGGTCGTGTTTGGAGGACAAAGAATGCTGAGTTGCATCCAAAGAACACCATACCTACTGTGAAGCATGGGGGTGGAAACATCATGCTTTGGGGCTGTTTTTCTGCAAAGGGACCAGGACGACTGATCCGTGTAAAGGAAAGAATTAATGGAGTATCGTGAGATTTTGAGTGAAAACCTCCTTCCATCAGCAAGGGCATTGAAGATGAAACGTGGCTGGGTCTTTCAGCATGACAATGAACACACCGCCCGGGCAACGAAGGAGTGGCTTCGTAAGAAGCATTTATTTCAAGGTCCTGGAGTGGCCTAGCCAGTCTCTAGATCTCAACCCCATAGAAAATCTTTGGAGGGAGTTGAAAGTCTGTGTTGCCCAGCAACAGCCCCAAAACATCAATGCTCTAGAGGAGATCTGCATGGAGGAATGGGCCAAAATACCAGCAACAGTGTGTGAAAACCTTGTGAAGACTTACAGAAAACATTTGACCTCTGTCATTGCCAACAAAGGGTATATAACAAAGTATATACTTTTTAAGTGGGAGAACTTGCACAATTGGTGGCTGACTAAATACTTTTTTGCCCCACTGTAAGGTCCCACAGTTGACAGTGCATGTCAGAGCAAAAACCAAGTCATGAGGTTGAAGGAATTGTCCACAGAGCACCGAGACAGGATTGTGTCGAGGCACAGATCTGGGAAAGGGTACCAAAAAATGTCTGCAGAATTGAAGGTCCCCAAGGGCAGTGGCCTCCATCATTCTTAAATGGAAAAAGTTTGGAACCACCAAGACCCTTCCTAGAGCTGGCCGCCTGGCCAAACTGAGCAATCAGGGGAGAAGGGCCTTGGTCAGGGAGGTGAAGAGGAACCTGATGGTCACTCTGACAGACTAGTCAGAATCGAGGGAAAGATTAATGGAGCAAAGTACAGAGAGATCATGAAAACCTGCTCCAGAACACTCAGGACCTCAGACTGGGGCGAAGGTTCACCTTCCAACCAGACAATGACCCTAAGCACAGAGCCAAGACAACGCAGTAGTGGCTTCGGGACAAGTCTCTGAATGACCTTGAGTCACCCAGCTAGAGCCTGGACTTGAACCTGATCGAACATTTCTGGAGAGACCTGAAAATAGCTGTTCAGCAACACTCCCCATTCAACCTGACAGAGCTTGAGAGGATCTGCAGAGAAGAATGGGAGAAACTCCCATTTTGTAGCGTCATTGGGAGAAACTCCCAAGTTTGTAGCGTCATACCCAAGAAGAGTCGAGGTTGTAATCGCTACCAAAGATGTTTCACCAAAGTACTGAGTAAAGGTTCTGAATACTTATGTAAATGTGATAGATGTTTTTTATTTGTAATACATTTGCAAAAATTTCTAAAAACCTGTTTTTGCTTTGTCATTATGGGGTAATGTGTTTAGATTGATGAGGGGAAAAAACAATGTAATACATTTTAGAATAAGGCTGTAACGTAACAAAATGTGAAGTGGACTGAATACTTTCTGAATGCACTGTATGTGCAAACTGACACCTGAAATGTTTTACATTACCAAGGGTGAAAACAAACAACCATAGCAACATAGCAATCAATTTTTTAAATAAATGGTTTACATAAATAGTTACTCATTTAAGATAGTATCCAATATTTGTGTATTTTTGATCCTAAGTAAAAAATATAATGAATCTTCCTTATTAATTTGAAGACTACGTCGAAATGAAAGAAAATAAACTAAATCGATTTAAAATAAGGAACATTCAAAGGTATAAACAACTAAAATCCTACACAAAGTTACTGGGTTACAGTTGGATATTATGGATGTGAACACCAGGTTAGGATTATAGTACAGCAGATTGTAGTTTATTTTTCTGAGATGATTTTGACATTTTCTTCAGTTCTTCTTCACGTGGTGCCACCTCCACTCTCCTCCTGTGGGTTGATGCTGTAGTGCTTGGCGTTGGATGGCATCACCTGTTCACATAGCCAGTTAAAAACTCCGCCCGGTCTTCCCCGGGCCTCCTGAAATACTCTGCTGGAATGGGAAACGGAGACATTCAAAGCCAGTAGTTAAAACCAAAAGCTCCCCCTTCTCTGTAACACTGATACAGTATGTCATGTCTGACAGCTTTTCCCCTCAACTGCCAATATTTTCTTCTGTGCCATTGTATCTCTTCATTTTACATTTCTCTTGATTCTAAAACATTTGATTGATGGTAGAACCAATTTGACAGAGGTTCGAATTGGTTGAAGCAGCAGATGGTCCAAACTGAATCATCTCAAACCCAGCCTCTGCTGTGGAGAGAGCAGAACGAGTGCTACATCCCATGGGAGCATTTTCACTGCCAGAAAGATGGATGGCACTAGCCTGGAATCCAAACTCAATTATTCTGCTTCACTTCAAGAAAGGATTCCAGGCTAGGATGGTCACGGCAGCGAGACACCAGCCCAGACACAACATACGGTACCAGCAGTATCCCTGCTACCACACGACACAGAGCTTTATGGAAGAGGGGCAGCAGGCATGGACAGGGCATCACTCCTAGCATGCACAGAGACAAGCAGTACCGCCCAGCTACCAGTTAGATGAGGGGTTTGTTTTTTTAAAAGCAGGTTTACAGAAAACTGCACTTCACTCTGTTGCTTTCTCTGATGGCTTCCACTGTGCTGTGTGGTGCTGTGCTTTTATATACACTAGCAGTGCATTTCAACAACAAATGTACACCCACTGCCTCCCAGACCCATGGTGATCAGACAAAAATACATACGGTGACAACTAGAGAAACTGATGACTACATCTGTCGCGTCATTCCATTTCACCGCAATACACCAAAGGACACAGGGGGCTACACAGGGGGCTACACAGGAGGCTAAACAGGGTGCTACACAGGAGGCTACACAGGAGACTACACAGGGTGCTACACAGGAGGCTACACAGGAGGCTACACAGGGGGCTACACAGGAGGCTAAACAGGGGGCTACACAGGAGGCTACACAGGAGGCTACACAGGAGGCTACACAGGAGGCTACACAGGCTACACAGGAGACTACACAGGAGGCTACACAGGGGGCTACACAGGAGGCTACACAGGAGGCTACACAGGGGGCTACACAGGAGGCTAAACAGGGTGCTACACAGGAGGCTACACAGGAGACTACACAGGGTGCTACACAGGAGGCTACACAGGAGGCTACACAGGCTACACAGGGGGCTACACAGGGGGCTACACAGGAGGCTAAACAGGGTGCTACACAGGAGGCTACACAGGAGACTACACAGGGTGCTACACAGGAGGCTACACAGGAGGCTACACAGGAGGCTACACAGGGGGCTACACAGGGGGCTACACAGGAGGCTAAACAGGGTGCTACACAGGAGGCTACACAGGAGGCTACACAGGGGGCTACACAGGGGGCTACACAGGGGGCTACACAGGAGGCTAAACAGGAGGCTACACAGGGGGCTACACAGGAGGCTACACAGGAGGCTACACAGGAGGCTAAACAGGGTGCTACACAGGAGGCTACACAGGAGGCTACACAGGAGGCTACACAGGGGGCTACACAGGGGGCTACACAGGAGGCTACACAGGAGGCTAAACAGGGTGCTACACAGGAGGCTACACAGGAGGCTACACAGGAGGCTACACAGGGGGCTACACAGGGGGCTACACAGGAGGCTAAACAGGGTGCTAAACAGGAGGCTACACAGGGGGCTACACAGGGAGCTACACAGGGGGCTACACAGGAGGCTACACAGGAGACTACACAGGAGGCTACACAGGAGGCTACACAGGGGGCTACACAGGGGGCTACACAGGAGGCTAAACAGGGTGCTACACAGGAGGCTACACAGGAGGCTACACAGGAGGCTACACAGGAGACTACACAGGGGGCTACACAGGGGGCTACACAGGAGGCTAAACAGGGTGCTACACAGGAGGCTACACAGGGGGCTACACAGGAGGCTACACAGGGGGCTACACAGGGTGCTACACAGGGGGCTACACAGGGGGCTACACAGGAGGCTAAACAGGGTGCTACACAGGAGGCTACACAGGAGGCTACACAGGAGGCTAAACAGGGTGCTACACAGGAGGCTACACAGGAGGCTACACAGGAGGCTACACAGGGGGCTACACAGGGTGCTACACAGGGGGCTACACAGGGGGCTACACAGGGTGCTACACAGGGGGGTCCACAGGGGGCTACACAGGAGGCTACACAGGGGGCTACACAGGGGTACATAGGGTCCTACATAGGGTGCTTCATAGTGGTCACTAGATCAGTGGTGACACCATGCAATCACTTCCACCAGTCTGAAACATCTGTCCAACAGAGGGTTTTATGAATAAGACTCCAGAGGAGAGCTGGACTGGAGTGTCTCTGTCTGGGTTGATCTAACTCCACACAAATCAGAGTGCCTAAGACTGAAACTTGAAGTGGTGTAGAGGACTGTTGCAGCTGGGTTGCTGCAGTGACTAACACTGCCCTAAGGCAAAGATTCTCCCTGTAGAGAGACACACTCAGAGTACACACACGCAAGCACGCACACACTCCACTTGTCCCTCTCATACTGTACTCAAACTGCTCACAAATACACTTTATACACACACGTTTTTGCTGATGTGGCTTCTAAATGGCTTCTACACAGTCAGACAATTACAGTATGTTTGAAAGTTTGTTTTCATAAAGCTACTCGATAAACAGCGGCGGTGAGGGTAGAGATGCTGTGTTCTCGAGCGGAGGAAATTACCCAAAGCTGAACGAGTGCACAGATCCAGCTCCACCTCACTCACAACTCTAGCTCCAGACTCAGACCAGTGTCCATATACTGAACAGTAGCACGGCAAAGAAACCAGAGTCTGTTCCCAGATTATAAACAGGGTGGTTCGAGCCCTGAATGCTGATTGGCTGAAAGCTGTGGTATATCAGACCGTATACCACAGGTATGACAAAACATGTATTTTTACTGCTCTAATTACGTTGGTAACCAGTTCATAATAGCAATGTTTGTGATATATTGCCAATATACCAAGGCTAAGGGCTGTATCCAGGTACTCTGTGTTGCATTGTGCATAAGAACAGCCGTGGTATATTGGCCATATAGCACACCCCCTCCGGCCTTATTTCTTAAACAGCTAATGCCAACCCACAGCACTAGATATGGTTATGACTCTTGGTTGATTGCTGAATTCCAGTGTAAAGCTAGCTACATTATATAAATCGACAACATAAGAGAAAGCAACAGTGAGGAAAGCAACAGCAAGGTTTGCATAAACCCAGTACACTTTTCTTTTGCAGACTACTTTTACAATTTCTTTTAACGGAATACATGCTTAGCCTTCTGGAAACAGAGTAACAAAGTGACAATATTGGGGGAAATAATGTCGGGGCGTTACAAGTTAGAAATGTACATTTCAACTCCCAGGATGGATGTCACAATGGAAAATGACATTCACTTTTTAAAGGGTTTTCAATATGCATATACAAATATACAAAATAAGAATGTAGAAATGTAAGCAATGAGTAGAAACCCTGTAAAAAGTGTTGTCTTGTTTTTTGAGGGAGAGGAACTAAATCAGACAGAAATAACAAAAATAGAATAGGAAAAAAATAATGAAATATTATATAAATGACATAATACCTCGAATGAGATGGCAACCAACCACCTGTTAGGTTTCAATGGTATCCATTTGTAAAAGCGGTTGCAATCAAGGGGCCCTAAAAGTGTACAGTTAGTACCTGTGTCAGTATGCATTTCAGGGAAAAAGGCAAAAAATAAACCTATTAATGGTGAGTATATTTTAGTCATTAGGATGTGCTGCCAGCATAAATGTAAATGTATCTCATTAATTTCCTCAAGTCAGGTTCGTTTTGGCCATCGGAACTGCATTTAGGTCCCAATTTGGTTCTTTCATTTTGAATATGGAAAATGGCCACACAGAGGTGGGTCTCAGGCAGTCCCATTGTGGTGCTGGCAACCTGTCTGTGTCCTAGAGCAGAGCTCTCTTTATAGGCAGCATAAATGAAATCAACCTATTTCTAAAGAGTCGTGGACATGGACACCGAAGAGCATGTTACCGCTGGGGTACTGCTGTGGTACATACTAAGAATAGATTTAAAAAAAAATAAGAAGCAGTGATTAAAACCAACTGAATTCTGCAGCAGTGGACAGCAGTAGTAATTGGCATCAGTTCTTCCTACAGCAGTTCTCTACATGGTGCATGTAAATATTTTGAAGGTTTTCTGCATTCACCACCAATAAGGATCCATTATAGCCATTGGGATCATTTGCTTGATGATAAGGGGCTAATGCTTGCTAAAGCAGGAGACTAATGTTGTTAGCTTCAGATGTCTAACTGTACTGTGTATGTATTGTGTGAACAAGGTTTTGTTAAGGCTGCATGGATCAGTAGAACTATAATGTAATCATATTCATGCTAACATGTTTTAATGAAATCACCAGCAGAATCACAAAACAACTTCAGCAATGATATCAAGGGTGGGAAAAAATGTAAATGTAAGTACTTCTCCAAAGCGAATGTGTCACCCAACCCAACATGTAGGTGAAACTGAACTTCAACAACAAATGTCCCAAAAAAAGACATATTTGCTATATAAGACAAATCATAAGAACTGAGCTTGAAGAGAAAAATATCAGCCATTTCATTCTATGTAGGTTGGGATAGCCATATATAGCAACAGCATGAAATATTTCTGACTAGGGATTTTGAGTGCCAACGTTCCGGTCATTTCTGAAATATAGACAAGCTCTTATTTGTCAACCTACATTCCACTTATTGAGGTTGAAACTGTCAAAGTCAAGTGGAAGTTGACATTCCATTCCGATTCGAAATTCCAAATGATGGTTCAGCAGTTAGCTAATCTAATGCAAGTCCTCTCTGTTTCCTTAGTGGTGCTTTATGTGCCGACATGGTTCCATTGCAATTCCTCTAACATGGTAGGAACGCACTGGAAGACAAGGTGTTCAATGGGCCAAACATACAAAAAGCCTGATTCTGTTTTCAGAACACCTTCATGTTTTGGACAGGAGTTCAAACAGGGAGAACTGTATTAATTATCTGTGTGGCCTTAAGTTAATCATCCATCTTAGTTGGAGCAGGTTTGCCTCCGTGGTTTTTCTACGGTCAGCTAAAATCCATCAACCTCGTCAAAGGTCCCAGACTGAAGGAGCCAACAGGGTGTAATGAATGTCAGTGGCTTCAAAGGACATTGAGAAAATATTCTGACGACAGTGGTTGAACGCACAAGGGGTTACAATTGATTTACATAATGCACTTTGAACAAGGACCCTTTCAAAGGCTAGATCTGGAATTCTCCTGTTCTGAGCATAAGGATGACGGTTGACAGCACAGAGAAGGTGAAGGCAGTATTAGAGGAGGTGGACGAGTTGCTGGAGTAGGCCATACTTACAGCAATGCTGTGGCCGAAGCCAGAGCCAGGCTGGGGACTAGCTGCACTAATGTAGTTGCCCACGCCGGAGTCCTGGCTTGTAGTGCCATAGAGGTCAGCCACGGGCCCGGGACTGTTGGTGCCAGGGAAGGCTCCGGGCCGGGCCTGGTTGGTGCCTAACGAAGGGAGGTAAGCGGGGGAGCCAAAATTGGGATGAGCAACGCAGACATTTAGGACTGGTGGTGTGCAGAGATGGATAAAAGCTGTGTACGAGGCTGAGACCTGGCATGCACAGTGCGAGAGACTGTAAGAACACTGGTGAACTGCAAAACGACTAACTTGACCTTTACCTTAACCAAACCATTACCTTAAAGGGAAAATCCACTCAAAAACTATATTTTGGTATTTTTTTCATTAGTCCACTTTTGATACAAACCCAAAAGGTTTGCATGTCAGGAGTCAAGTTTTCAAGATGTTGGACTTCCAAGAAGCAAAGTGTCCCCGGCCACATTATCATGATGACACAAAATACCAAAATATAGTTTTGAGTGGATTTTCCCTTTAACCTAATTTTAATCAATTCTGAAATTAAATATCGGTTTGCAAGTCAGGAGTGTCCATATAGCCTTTTCCATGCACAGTAATACTGGGCTGGAAAACACAAAGCACAAAACTCAATACACTACAGTCAAACAGGAAATGACAACATTAGAGAGGAAGAAGGAAGAGTGTACATAGTTTATGTATACACTTATTAGGCTCAATGCTTTGTTCCCCAGTTGAAATAGAATGTAACGCAAGCAGAAATTGATGAACCTTTTTTAAATGTGCCGTTTGTTTGAGGAGCCTTGTATAAACATATACATATGGAAAATGGATACATATTCTACAAGCTATCTGACCAGCTCCAACTAAACATGGTTCTAAAAGAAGATGTAAATTAGGATGCTCATGCATAACAAGTTTTCTACTTTTACGTACTCTAAGCATTCATATTCCATGCAAACTATAAAAGAGCGCAGAAGGGAAGATATGAAGGCTATTTCTCTATACAGCAGCTGAAGGAACTCATCTCAAGATCCTATAGGATGTAAAAACATGGCAGAGGAAAAGTGAGCTGCCTCTTTTCGGGTCCCTCCCCTTATCACTTTTTTACATCTCTCCCCCTCGCGCTGCGTCTTGCGTCCGCCAGCGTCAAATATTACTGCCAGTTTATGAATCCCTCTCATACAGTAAATTGCTCTGGGGATTTGGGCACAACACCCCCTATCTAATCAACACCTGTCACTAGGAGAGGCCCTCTCTCTCTACTCCTTTAAATATATGATGGTGATTATCTTTCCCTTGGTGTCAGGGGTATCAGGCCTAGCTGGTGCCTGACAGCCAGGAAATTACACAGGGTGTCCTGGGTAATGCCTGCTAAAAGACTGCATCATCGAGTCACGATTCACCCCCCCCCCCCACACACACACACACACACACACACACACACATAGAGAGAGAGAGACAGAGCACACATTAAAGAGATGGGGCCCACTACCCGCCCTCTGCATCTCAGAGCTCACCCAGAGAGGGAGAAGAAGGAGACAGAAGAGTTTGTGCGTTAATGTGTGACGGGCAAAAGTCTGAACAGCCAATCTATACTGGACAAAAATATAAACGCAACATGTAAATTGTTGGTTCCATATTTCTCTCAAATTTTGTGCACAAATGTGTTTACATCCCCGTTAGTGAGCATTTCTCCTTCACCAAGATAATCCATCCACCTGACAGGTGTGGCATATCAAGAAGCGGTTTAAATAGCATGATCTTTACACAGGTGCACCTGGGAACAATACAAGGCCACTAAAATGTGCAGTTTTGTCACACAACAAAATGCCACAGATGTCTCAAGTTTTGAGGGAGTGTGCAATTGGCATGCTGACTGCTGAATGTCCACCAGAGCTGTTGACAGATAATTCAATGTTAATTTCTCTATCATAAACCACCTCCAATGTCGTTTCAGATCATTTGTCAGTATGTCTAACCGGGGGGGGGGGGGGGATATTTCTGTCTGTAATAAAGCCTTTTTGTGGGGAAAAACTCATTCGGATTTCCTGGGCCTGGCTCCTCAGTGGGTTGGGGCCTGGCTCCTCAGTGGGTTGGGGCCTGGCTCCTCAGTGGGTTTGGGTCTGGCTCCGCAGTGGGTTGGGGTCTGGCTCCTCAGTGGGTGGGGGTCTGGCTCCGCAGTGGGTTGGGGTCTGACTCCTCAGTGCGTGGGGGCCTGGCTCCGCAGTGGGTTGGGGCCTGGCTCCTCAGTGGGTGGGGGCCTGGCTCCGCAGTGGGTGGGGGCTTGGCTCCGCAGTGGGTTGGGGCCTGGCTCCTCAGTGGGTTGGGGCCTGGCTCCTCAGTGGGTTGGGGCCTGGCTCCGCAATGGGTTGGGGCCTGGCTCCTCAGTGGGTGGGGGCCTGGCTCCGCAGCGGGTGGTGGCCTGGCTCCGCAGCGGGTGGGGGTCTGGCTCCGCAGCGGGTGGGGGTCTGGCTCCGCAGCGGGTGGGGGTCTGGTTCCACAGTGGGTGGGGGCCTGGCTCCACAGTGGGTGGGGGCCTGGCTCCGCAGTGGGTGGGGGCCTGGCTCCGCAGTGGGTTGGGGCCTGGCTCCTCAGTGGGTTGGGGCCTGGCTCCTCAGTGGGTTGGGGCCTGGCTCCTCAGTGGGTTGGGGCCTGGCTCCTCAGTGGGTGGGGGCCTGGCTCCGCAGCGGGTGGTGGCCTGGCTCCGCAGCGGGTGGTGGCCTGGCTCCGCAGCGGGTGGGGGTCTGGCTCCGCAGCGGGTGGGGGTCTGGCTCCGCAGCGGGTGGGGGTCTGGTTCCACAGTGGGTGGGGGCCTGGCTCCACAGTGGGTGGGGGCCTGGCTCCGCAGTGGGTTGGGGCCTGGCTCCTCAGTGGGTTGGGGCCTGGCTCCTCAGTGGGTTGGGGCCTGGCTCCTCAGTGGGTTGGGGCCTGGCTCCTCAGTGGGTGGGGGCCTGGCTCCTCAGTGGGTGGGGGCCTGGCTCCTCAGTGGGTTGGGGTCTGGCTCTGCAGTGGGTTAGGGTCTGGCTCCTCAGTGGGTTTGGGTCTGGCTCCGCAGTGGGTTGGGGTCTGGCTCCTCAGTGGGTGGGGGTCTGGCTCCTCAGTGGGTGGGGGTCTGGCTCCGCAGTGGGTTGGGGTCTGACTCCTCAGTGGGTGGGGGTCTGGCTCCGCAGTGGGTTGGGGCCTGGCTCCGCAGTGCGTGGGGGCCTGGCTCCGCAGTGGGTTGGGGCCTGGCTCCTCATTGGGTGGGGGCCTGGCTCCGCAGTGGGTGGGGGCCTGGCTCCGCAGTGGGTTGGGGCCTGGCTCCTCAGTGGGTTGGGGCCTGGCTCCGCAGTGGGTGGGGGCCTGGCTCCGCAATGGGTTGGGGCCTGGCTCCTCAGTGGGTGGGGGCCTGGCTCCGCAGTGGGTGGGGGTCTGGTTCCACAGTGGGTGGTGGCCTGGCTCCAAAGTAGGTGGGCCTATGCCCTCCCAGGCACACCCATGACTGAGCCCGTGGTGCCCAGTCATGTCATATCCATAAATTAGGGCACAATTAATTTATTTAATTGACTGATTTCCTTAAATGAACTGTTACTCAGTAAAATCTTTGCATGTTGCGTTTATATTTTGGTTCAGTGTAGATGACCTTGACAGTGTATGTGGGGAAAACTATGGCTATAAAGCAAGAGAGGCAAAGAGCGCTAGACAGTCTTTTGAAAAGTAGAACACAACGCCAGAGAGAAATCCCAGACCAATAATACTGGAAATGAAGAAATGAGAGAGCAGGAAATAAAAAAGAAAAGGGGAAGTAGAGGAACCATGGGGTTGGCTTAAATTACTCTAATTGTTGTCTAGACCACTTGAGCCATTGCTGCAGTCAGCTCAGCACCAGGTGACCGTCTGTTTAGTGTGTTGAAAAGACAAAATTAAAATAAATAAAAACAAGAGCATATATTAAATAAAAGAATCGGGAGCCCATGGCGTGGTCTGCTCATTTTTCTCTCCGAGCGCCGCTCAGTGACACTCCCATTAATAAAGGAATATTAAATCAGTCTTTCCACTGCTGCCGGAGGCTTTCTCTTGGTGCGGATGTTCATTGAAAGGGAAGTCTATTAATGCTCTGGATCTGAAGACTCGTGAGAATAAGGGTTTTTAAAACCAGCTCAAGAAAGGAGACAGTCTAGATGAGAACGGAGGTGGATTTTTGCCACACATTGGAATACGTGTCAAAATGAAATATCCCATTCAAAGCTACGTAGGCTACGCTATACAGATCACCATAGATGATTGGATTGTGAAATAAGTTACTGTAACGGTGTTGCTCTCTAACAAGTGTATAAAAGCCACAGTACTATCTATGGATATCCCTGTTAGGGGTAGAACACACACACAACGAGACACACACACCAGATCAAAAATTCCTTCTCCCCCTAACATTAGCAGATTAAATAATGACAAAGTTACCTCTTTGTGAGGGAGAAATAAACCACTTCTCAGAGTGACACTGCTGCTTAGTCGTATCAAGCAATGTCTCTGACTGGCTGCACTGTTCTTATCAGAGTGACCCAGTCCTAACAAGACTGTTTTAACCAATTACCCACTCTATCTCTGTTTATACAGCAGGCTAGATCTCTCATAATTGGTGGACTTTGTTGAATTGCACATCCCCCCCAGCCGTTCCCATGTTGAACAGGATTTATGGTATTTGAACCACACTGTCAGCCCCACTAATAACTACACATGACTTACTCTCATTGGAGCACAGTTGTGTGGTTTGAACACTATTGGTGATTTAAAAAGGTCAGAGTAACCCGATCTCATTGCAATAAAATGCTCCAGTCTAGATTAGGTACCAACAAAAGAACTGGGAAAGCAAAAGAACAGTAAGGTGTGTGTTTCTAAAGACCATATCATTCAGACTGTCAGTGGATGAGCTATGATAGTAAGTAACCTGTTCAATGCATTCTGCAACTCTTTGCTCATCAAATTGACTACATTCCAGCAACAAAACATTATCTCGAAAGATGTCAAGCCAACAGGAAAAATTTGCCACAGAACTTTTGCTCAACTTATTCATGATGATATTCATGAACGCTTGTCATACTTTTGTAACAAGAGTCAAATACAAGCCTAGGGAGCTCAATTTATTGTCACTCGTTCTTTATGACAGATTCCTGATCAGGGTTCTCTCTCCCTTACTTAAATAAGCAGTCTAAATACATATAAATGCAGTCATGTCAATTATGGTTCATCACCTCACATGAAAAAGTAATACACTGTACCAACAAACAAGATGCAATGTGGGTAAGAAAGGGATGGAGATCAAACTAAACGTTTGCTGGTTCAAATCCCCGAGCTGACCAGGGGAACAAATCTGTTGATGTGCCCTTGAGCAAGGCACTTAACCCTAATTGCTCCTGTAAGTTGCTCTGGATAGGAGTGTCTTCTGAATGACTAAAATGTAAAACATTTAAATGTTTGTAGGCACTACAGTATATTACGTCACCATAACTGTGTGAAATGAGAACGGGGTGTCTGTCTGTCCTTCCCTCAGCTCCACATGGAGTGGGTAAGCAGACAGAGACATGTATACATACATATCAAACTAAACATATCCTGAAGTCATTTCCAAAAGCAGTGTTATGAGGGTATAGCAGGCAAACCGCCAGGGGTAGGCTGGACACAAAAAAATTTTAACAACGCTTTTTTTCTGATAAACACTAGTTCATTGCATCGCCGTGGAGCCCAGTTTCATAATATGACCATATTTCCCAGCTGCTTGCCATCGGTTTGAAGTAATCACGAAAAAACAGGCCTTATTTTAGGGCATTTTCACCCTCCCAGATCCTATTAGTTCTATGAGGCACCAACTCGCCTTCAGAACGTTCTATTCCCAGCTTATTGTTCTACGTCACAATGCCTGCTTCACTATTGTTGGCAATGAAACCTGCTCACGTTGTTTATAGTTAAAAAGTAAACAAACTAAAAATGACTCATGGAACTCTGAGGTCGTCCCATTGTTTACTATATGGGACATTTTGGCATGTCTGTCTGTTTCGCCAAATATCTTGCATGTATTTTTAGATTATTTTTTTTTTCGGACGCCGTTTTAATAATGAGAATATCCTCTTTCTAATTATGCAAGTTTGGCCAGCAAGCTTTGTTGTCATCAAATGCTAGCCCCAAAATACTTTTTGCCCTTGGAACGCTGCGCTCGCCCCATTGTTTTCCTATGGAGAGGCATACCGGTCTGTTTCGCCAAATATCTCACGATGTATATATTTAGATTTTTTCAGGTCGGGCACCATTTTAATCAGGAGAATCTCCTCTTTGTAATTATGAAAGTCTGGGTAGCGAGCTCGTTTGTCATTGATCACTAGACCAGAAATAGTCCGAAGTTTTCATATGTTCCCTACTTTCTCATTACGCAGTCATAAGCACAGTTGACACACAATCGAGGTGCGGATGTTTACTTTCTACACGAGTAGTTTTTTTCTAGTTTCGTCCGATGAACAGATTGTAGTGGTAAAATAAAAAGTTATACATTTTTTTGTGCCATTTAGGCAATAATGGAATTCTAACCATCACTCCAGTCAAAACAGGCTCTGCGAACGTTCGATTCCATTCATTTGCTCTCGGCTCGCACTAGTCTTCCAGCTTAGCAAACGTTAATTTGCTGTTTTTCAGCCTTGGGTGAATTTTGACTCGTTCTATTGTCCAGCCTACCAGGGGTGCTACACTACAGTACATCACCTTCCTCTGATAGTTATAGTTCCCTTCTCTGTCTCTATAAACTTCTCTTTCCTCTCTTTCTCTCTTTTACACTCCCTCTCTTTTTCTCCCTCTCACAATAGCCTCATGAATTCGTAACTTGAATGGCATCATTGACTGATTGAAGGATTGAAGGAGATGTTAGCAGGGTACACACCTGGGCTCTTAAAGGGGTCCGGGCTGTGCTGCAGGTGGTGCTGGAGGGGGGAGTTGCAGGCGGAGGTGGCATGATGCTCACTGTGCTGCAGCATCTGAGCAGCCTGGGGCCCCAGGGAGCCATAGTCGGCAAAGGAGCAGGGGGGGCCCCGCAGGTCACTGGGCCCGGCCCCGGAATAGAACCCATAATCTGGGAACCCTGAGAGATAGGGGTATAGTATAGGGAGGGAGGGAGGGAGGGAGGTGGCGGGATGGAGGGAGGGAGGGTCGGGAGGGAGGGAAGTGGCGGGATGGAGGGAGGGAGGGTCGGGAGGGAGGGAGGGGCGGGATGGGACGCATGTCCATCATCGTGGAAACACTTTACACAGTACTGTAGTAATGTAATGAATCGGTTTTTGTGTGTGTTATTTTATTGCTATGTTGTTGTTGTTTTTCTACATGGCATTGTAGTGTGTTACAGGGCAAGGCAAACTACAGTAAACATCCATACTGGTTTTCTTCCTGCTTCTGCCCACCACACCCCAGTAGCCCCTTGAGAGACTGGGTACAGAGGCACTACACTACACACATACCAACCCTGCTCCCTAACACTAGTGTAGCTGAAGACTTCCACAATGGAACTCAATGTGGCCTCAAGCTAAAAATGATGGTCAAAGAAAATCTTTAGTAGAATTTACACCACATGTGATCACCACTTGCTCGCTTCAAAACACACACACATAATAACTGTGTGAAATACACACACTAAGAGCTCAAGGGTGAAAAATAACCAAAATGAGATTCTCCTAAAATAAGCGTGAGAATGATTAAGAAAAATCTATTATTCATGTTTGGGCTTCTGCTCATAAATCAATAAGATTATAACAGAAATTCCTCATACATTTTAGATTTGACACAGGCAAGATTTCACAATGTACTGGACTACTGATGCAGAGGAGAGGAGAAACAGACAAGGCATTTGTTAACTATAAAGCTTTATAGTTACAGCTCTATTCCATAGACACTCAGCGCCCTCACAGAGAACTGCATTATCTGTATAAATGGACTGCACTTATCAAGGATATTTTCTATTTTTATTTGAAATTCAGTTTAGCTTGGTAGTTTTCAGACCTGATTTGCTAGTTTTTATTTTGTTATAGTTGTATAAAAATATTTATATTTTGTTTCAGTTTTAGGGTTAGGGACAGAAAACATAACTGGGAGGCTAGGAGACAGTTGTGTTTGTGTTGTGTGTTGTGTTTGTGTGTTTTTGGGGATGTTATTTCTTGCAAAGAAAGATATATATACAATTATAGTCATGTTTGGGGATGAATTTACTTCTGCCAGATGCCTTTTATTGAGGTTTTGCGCTGAACACCATTGCACTACATTTTCTGACGGGCCGCACCCAGGCGGTGAAGGTAGGAAACAACATCTCCACTTCGCAGATCCTCAGCACTGGGGCCCCACAAGGGTGTATGCTCAGCCCCCTCCTGGACTCCCTGTTCACCCATGACTGTGTGGCCATGCACGCCTCCAACTCAATCATCAAGTTTGCAGATGACACAACTACAGTGGGCTTGATTACCAACAACAACGAGACAGCCTACAGGGAGGAGGTGAGGACACTTGGAGTGTGGTGTCAGGACAACAACCTCTCACTCAACGTCAACAAAACAAAGGAGATAATCGTGGACTTCAGGAAACAGCAGAGGAAGCACCCCCCTATCCACATCGACGGAACAGCAGTGGAGAAGGTGGAAAGTTTTAAAGTTCCTCGGCGTACACATCACGGACAAACTTAAATGGTCCACCCACACAGACAGTGAGGTGAAGAAGGCACAACAGGGCCTTTTCAAATTTCTTCAGCCTCCTGAGGTTGGCTTGTCTCCTAAAACCCTCACAAACCTTTACAGATGCACAATTGAGAGCATCCTGTCGGGCTGTATCACCGCCTGGTACGGCAACTGCACCGCTGACAACCGCAAGGCTCTCCAGAGGGTGGTGCGGTCTGTACAACGCTTCACCGGGGGCAAACTACCTGCCCTCCAGGACACCTACAGCACCCAATGTCACAGGAAGGCTAAAACGATCATCAAGGACAACAACAACCCAAGCCACTGCCTGTTCACCCCGCTACCATCCAGAAGGCGAGGTCAGTACAGGTGCATCAAAGTTAAACAGCCACCACTAACACAGAGAGGCTGCTGCCTACATACAGACTTGAGATCATTGGCCACTTTAATAAATGGATCACTAGTCACTTTAATAATGTTTACATATCTTGCATTACTCATCTCATATGTATATACTGTATTTTATACCATCTATTGCATCTTGCCTATGCCGCTCAGTCATCCATATATTCTTATTCCATCCCTTTACTTAGATGTGTGTATTAGGTAGTTGTTGTGGAATTGTTAGATTACTTGTTAGATATTACTGCAAGGTCGGGACTAGAAGCACATTTCGCTACACTCGCAATAACATCTGCTAACCATGTGTATGTGACCAATAAAATTTTATTTGACAAGGTTGAGAGGCGTTGTGCCGTGAGGGGTTGACTTATTTGTTTTTTGAAACCAGGTCTGCTCTTCACTTGCGCTATATAAGATGGAAGGGAGTTCCATGCACTCGTGACTCGGTAGAATACTGTACGTTTCCTTGAATTTGTTCTGGACCTGGGGACTGTGAAAAGACCCCTGGTGGCATGTCTGGTGGGGTAAGTATGTGTGTCAGTGCTGTGTGTAAGTAGACTATGCAAACAATTTCCAACACATTGTTTGTTATGAAAATAAGAAGTGACGCAGTCATGCTTTCCTCAACCCTTAGCCAAGAGAGACTGGCGTCCATAGTATTAATATTAGCCCTCTGATTACAATAAAGAGCAAGACGTGACGCTCTGTTCTGGACCAGCTGCCTGCAGCTTTACTAGGTCTTTCTTTGCAGCACTTGACCATATGTCTGGACAATAATCAAGATAAGATTTTTTTTTAAATTGAGCCTGCAGGACTTACTTTGTGGAGTGTGTTGTCAAAAAAAGCAGAGTATCTCTTTATTACGGACAGACCTCTCCCCATCTCTTTATTACAGACAGACCTCTCCCCATCTCTTTATTACAGACAGACCTCTCCCCATCTCTTTATTACGGACAGACCTCTCCCCATCTTTACAACCATTGAATCTATATGTTTTGACCATGACAGTTTACAATCTAAGGTAACACCAAGTAATTTAGTGTCCTCAACTTGTCCAACAGCCACACCATTCAATACCATACTCAGCTGAGATCTAGAACTTAGAGAATGATTTGTACCAAATACAATGATCTAAGTTATAGAGATGTTCAGGACCAGTTTATTACTGGCCACCCATTCCAAAACAGACTGCAACTCTTTGTTAAGGGTTTCAGTGACTTCATTAGCTGTGGTTGCTGAGGCATATATGGTTGAATCATCAGCATACATGGACACACAGGCTTTGTTTTGCCAGTGACAGGTCATTGATAAAAATGGAAAAGAGAGGGCCTAATATCATTGATCTTGGCTTCATAATACATTTATTTTTTATTTTTGTTGAGTTTAATCACATAATTTCTCAATTTGCCGTAAGTCAGCCAGACTTATTAGCCACTCCTTTCCCCCCATTTATTTCAGCCATACAGTTTTTCAATCCCCCATCAATCCATGGAGCCTTAGCAGTTCTAAAAGTACGTTTCTTAACAGGTGCATGTTTATCAATTATTGGAAGAAGCAATTTCATAAATGCATCAAATGAAGCATCTGGATGCTCCTTATTAATCACATCAGACCAACAAATATTTTAACACCACATAAAAGTCACAGCAAAATCTTTTGTATGATTTTTTATACACTATTTTAGGCCCAGCCTTTGGAACTTTCCTGGACAGAGCCACTATATTGTGATCACAGCATCCAATGCATATACAGCTTTAGAACAAAGTTCTACAGTATTAGTAAAAATGTGATTTTACATGTGGATGATCTTGTTCCTGTAGTTTTTGTAAACCACCTGGTAGGTTGATGAATGACCCAAACCAGATTACAGGCACTGGTAACAGTGAGAAGCTTCCTCTTGAGCGGACAGTTTGATGAAAACCAGTCAATATTCAGGTCCCCAAGAAAGTAGACCTCTCTGTTTACATCACATACAATATCAAGCATTTCACACATATTATTTAGATACTGACTGTTAGCACTTGGTGGCCTATAGCAATACCCCAAAAGAAAAGGATTTAGATGTGCCAAGTGAACCTGCAACAACACTTCAATAACATTTTACATAAGATCTTTTCTAAGCATTACAGGGATATGGCTCTGAATATATGTGTATGCTGTGGGGTTGAAGCTATGAACCCATAGGCTTTGTTCTGTCATCCCTTCCAGGCTTTTGGGAAGGAGGGTGGACAACAAGCCTGTCATAGCGGATATAAGCAATATCCCCACGCGCTCTGGCAGCTTTCATGGCTGGCATAAGTTCTTTCCTCTTCTGGCACACAGCGTCAAGATAGTCCTAGCCGAGGAAGATGTACAGTGCATTCGGAAAGTATTCATACCCATTGAATTTTTACATACTTTGTTACGTTACAGACTTATTCTAAAATGTATTAAATTAATGTTTTTCCTCATCAATCTACACACAATACCCCATATTGACAAAGCAAAAACAGTTTTTTTAAAAGTGTTGCACATTTATAAAAATAAGAAAAACAGAAAAACATTATTTACATAAGTTTCAGCCCCTTTGCTATGACACGAAGTTGAGCTCAAGTGCATCCTGTTTCCATTAATCATCCTTGAGATGTTTCTACAACTTGATTGGAGTCCACCTGTGGTAAATTCAATAGATTGGACATGATTTGGAAAGGCACACACCTGTCTATATAAGGTCCCACTGTTGACAGTGCATGTCAGAGTAAAAACCAAGCTATGAGGTCGAAGCAATTGTAGAGTTCTGAGACAGGATTGGGTCGAGGCACAGATCTGGGGAAGAGTAACAAAATAATGTCTCCAGCATTGAAGGTCCCCAAGAACACTGTAGCCTCCATCGTACTTGAATGGAAGAATTCTGTAACCCTCAAGACTCTTGCTTGAGCTGGCCGCCTGGCAAAACTAAGCAATCTGGGGAGAAGCGCTTGGTCAAGGAGGTGACCAAGAACCCAAGTGTCACTCTGACAGAGCTCCAGAGTTCCTCTGTGGAGATGGGAGAACCTTCCAGAAGGACAACCATCTCTGCAGCACTCCACCAATCAGACCTTTATGGTAGAGTGGCCAGACAGAAACCACTCCTCAGTAAAAGGCAAATGACAGCCCGCTTGGAGTTTGCTAAAAGGCAAAAGACTAAAGACTCTCAGACCATGAGAAACAAGATTCCCCTGTCTGATGAAACCAAGATTGAACTCTTTGGCCTGAATGCCTTGATCCTTGATGAAAACCTGCTCCAGAGCCCTCAGGACCTCAGACTGGGGCTGAAGGTTCGCCTTCCAACAGGGCAACGACCCTAAGCACACAGCCAGGACAACGCAGGAGTGGCTTCTGGACAAGTCTCTGAATGTCCTTGGGTGGCCCAATCAGAGCCTGGACTTGAACCCGATCGAACATCTCTGGAGAGACCTGAAAATAGCTGTGCAGCAATGCTCCCCTCCAACCTGACAGAGCTTGAAAGGATCTGCAGAGAAGAATGGGAGAAACTCCCCAAATACAGGTGTGCCAAGCTTGTAGCATCATACCCAAGGTTTATCATTATGTGGTATTGTGTGTAGATTAATGAGGGGAAAATGACTATTTAATTGAAAAATAAGGCTGTAACATAACAAAATGTGGAAAAAGTCAAGGGGTCTGAACTACAAAAATCTCTGAAACTGGAAACACCTATCTCCCTCACTAGCTTTAAGCACCAACTGAGCAGCTCACAGATTACTGCACCTGTACATAGCCCACCTATAATTTAGACTAAACAACTACCTCTTTCCCTACTGTATTTATTTTATTTATTTATTAATTTTGCTCCTTTGCACCCCAATATTTTTATTTCTACTTTGCACATTCTTCCACTGCAAATCTACCATTCCAGTGTTTTACTTGCTATATTGTATTTACTTTGCCACCCTTATCTCACCTCATTTGCTCACATCGTATATAGACTTGTTTATACTGTATGTTTGTTTAGCTCCATGTGTAACTCTGTGTCGTTGTATCTGTCGAACTGCTTTGCTTTATCTTGGCCAGGTCGCAGTTGTAAATGAGAACTTGTTCTCAACTTGCCTACCTGGTTAAATAAAGGTGAAATAAAAAAATAACAAAATAAATTTAAAAAAGTTATTGGCTCTTTCCAGAACAGCTACTGTACCTTGTCCTTGAACTTCAGGAATTTGACCACTATCGGCCTGGGCCTGTCACCTGGCCCGGTGTTGGGGTTTCCAGTCCTGTGGACGCGCTCCACCTCAATCTTCCTGTGGTCCATCTTCAGTTTCTCCGAGATCATTTCCCTCACTTTGTCCTCAGACTCCATCCAAGTCTCATGTGGAGATTCTGCAATTCTGCCCACAACCATGTTGTTCCACCTTGATTGGCCCTAGAGATGATTTCTCTGTCATTGTTATATTGGATTCATATACAGAACTGATGTCCTCTCCCAATGACTTACAGACTGCTGTCATCTTGCCGTTCTCCTGTTTAAACTCGAGCTAACACTGGGAGAACTGCAAACTGTTCTTCAGGTCCTGGACCTCTCTGGTCAGGTCATCCATTATTTTATTAGTTCCACCAGTATTCGGACAAAAAAAGTTGAAGCTATTTTCTTGTGGTTGAAACAACTGCTTTAGAACTGTTTTTGTTTGTTTAAAAGATCCTTCACCTGTGATAGAGAAACTCCACTGTCCACAGCAAAGTGTGTTGCGGGCTATGTTCAAGCTAGCTTGATAGGCAGCTAGCTAGCAGCTAGGCAGGATCACTGGACAGATAGTAGCGGTCCTAGCAACTAATGCCAACTGCATCGCAGGATCCAAACTCAAAAGGTAGCTAGTAACGGAACTGACAGATTTCCACTGGTCTAATGTTCATTGCTCGTGTTTCTTGGCCCAAGCAAGTCTCTTCTTTTTACTGGTGTCCTTTATAGTAGTGGTTTCTTTGCAGCAATTCGACCATGAAGAAGGCCTGATTCACGCGGTCTCCTCTGAACAGTTGATGTTGAGATGTGTCTGTTACTTAAACTCTGTGAAGCATTTATATGGGCTGTAATTTCTGAGGTACAGTTAACTCTAATGAACTTATCCTCTGCAGCAGAGGTAACTCTGCGTCTTCCTTTCCTGTGGAGGTCCTCATGAGACCCAGTTTCATCATAGTGTTTGATGGTTTTTGCGACTGTTCATTAAGAAACTTTCAAAGTTCTTCAAATTTTCCAGATTGACTGACATTCATGTCTTAAAGTAATGATGGACTGTCGTTTCTCTTGCTTATTTGAGCTGTTCTTGCCATAATATGGCCTTGGTCTTTTACCAAATAGGGCTATCTTCTGTATACCACCCCTACTTGTCACAACACAACTGACTGGCTCAAACGCATTAAGAAGAAAATACATTCCACAAATGAACTTTTAACAAGGCACACCTGTTAATTGAAATGCATTCCAGGTGACTACCTCATGAAGCTGGTTGAGAGAATGCCAAGAGTGTGCAGAGCTGTCATCAAGGTAAAGGGTGGCTACTATGAAGAACCTCAAATATAAAATAGATTTAGATTTGTTTAACACTTTTTTGCTTACTACATGTATTATTTCATAGTTCTGATGTCTTCACTATTATTCTACAATGTAGAAAATAGTAAAAATAAATAAAAACCCTTGAATGAGTAGGTGTGTCCGCACTGAGACAACAGATGCAACATGTACTTTAGAAGACAGTTTTAAACACTCAAGGAGATGAAAAACAGAAAGAGAGAAGTGTTCAGGATGCGCCGGCCCACTCCACTCCTCCGCATCTCTCCAGAAGAGGGGGACGCCCACTCAAGCAAAGCATTTTTTAATCATTTAAGGAAGGGAACAAAACATACACCTAGGTTTAATACATTTTTTATGTGCACGCTAATAGCCGGGTGTCCTTGAGGTTCAAAGTGATTTCTGAGCTCCCCTCTAATTAGCCGTCCCGTTCTGTTTCCTCTCGTCGTCCTAATTAGATCTTTAACAACAAACAAATGAAGACCTTTACAGAGCAACGCCCCTGACACCCACATTAGTTCACACTGAGGAGGAGGCCTCCGGCTGGCCCCTTCCCTTTGTCTGTCTGTCTCCCTCACAGGCCACCCGCCATGATGGTAGCCTGCAGAAACATCCCTCTAAATACAGACCAGCGAGAACAAAGTAGCAGGAACGACAGGAAGACAAATACAACATTATCGCTCTTGCACACGCGCCTGTGCGCGTACACACACACACTTACAACAAACACACCTGGCGGCTTTGTTTGCACTGACATGGAAAATGAGTCCTCGCTGCCGGCGTCCCTGGTGCCGTGAAGGTCTTATCTAACAAAGCACAGCAAAATGACTTGTATTATTCAGGGAGATCACGGCTAATGATAGCACTATCTATGTAAAATGTGGAATAAAATGCAGTTAAAAAGCTCCCATTTACAGACTACAGAGACCACTGGATCGGCCATCTGGAAGAATGGAGGCGCTTGATTATCGCGCTGAGCTAATTCTCCTTTCTGTGCATGCAAATGATTCACTTTGAGCATGTGGAAGTAGAAAACGGAGTGGAATTAAACAGCAGCATTGGAGAGATCAAGGTTGGGACCATATTGGCAGGGCTCTGATGTTCCTCTAGCGACTCATGTCTTCTGTCTGTATGTCCATTCTGATGGAGAATAGCAAAGAAAGATGGAGGTATAATCTAATTACATAAAATGAGAGAAAATAACTCTATTACAACAGTTGTGTCAACTCCCAACCAGCGCCGTAACATGAGCAGTGTTCAGCAGCCTGTCTCTATCATGGCCAAACAGATACATTGGAGCTGTGGAACATCTGCAGGGCCCCTGGCCCCCAGAGAGAGTCTGTCCCTGGCTGCAGCCGCAGTACTTCCCTGGCAACACAGCTGACACCCGGCGTGGCTGGGCTGACTGGAGCTCTGGAGGAGTGTCTCGTCAACGCTACTACCATTAGAGAGACCCCATCTGGGAAAGTCACTACAGAGCCACTGGGAGGATGAGGTGACAGAGGCTAAACACAGGCTCGAGTTCTCTAGTCCTCTCTGCCATTACACATAACACTCCACAACATGTATCAAAGGGTACAAACATGAAATAAACCAAACAAATGAATAAATAAATAGCCTTTTTTTGGAGATGTTAGATAACATAGAGGTGATTTATTGCTGCAGGGAATCGTAGTGCGTTGCTTTCCCTTCAGTGGATGTTCATGTGAGGCCAGGAAAACCCTTAAACAATACCGATGGCCAACAACCCGTGTACAATATAGTTACATCATCACATTCAGCAACATAGGGCCACTGTACTCGACCAAACACCCCCTTGTGGTGTGACGACCATGATACAGTCTCCCATTTCAGTTCAATCTATTAAAAACAATAATTAAAAAATAATATATTAATAACAAACAACCAAGATTAGGTGGTCTTTCTCTGCAACATCCCTATTCTTAATTGGGGGGCAATTACTCATCTGCACAACAAATTAGTGTGTCTCTGGGTTGCTGTGGCAACAGGATGGGGGACTATATAGGCTCAATGGAGTGGATCGTTGAGGGAGCGTTATCATTTATGATTATAATCGCTCTCCTCCACTTCTCTTCTCCTCAGCATGCCGTGTGCATGGAGGACAGATGAAGTCCATTCTAACCACTTCCATCATGGTCATCACCATTACTGTCAAAATCACTGTCATCATCCTCTTCACAAGTCTGTTTACCAGTCTGTTTAACAGTCTACCTCCAGTCGAGATTTTGATTTCATGTTTCAAGTGATGCTTTCAAAAAGTTTTGAAATGCTGATAATGTCACGGAGAATGCTAGTATTTGCTTCCGTTTTGTGTCATTATGACTGAAAAGCTTCTTCTTTAACATGTCTGGGTCTACTGCCAAGTCTGTCGTCTAAACGTTGTGCCTAATGGAGGGAGAAACGCTAAACACCTTTCCTGTCAGCAACATTATTCACACTATTTATGTGTTGATGTGAAAAGAAAAAAAACGGTTGCCATCTAAAAAGCTCTTCCATAGAATGATAGTGGAAGAGTTGACCTGGAGGACTTGTGCCAACCTTGGAAATAACATTTCACACAATCACCTGCCTCAGGCTTCACTGTCAGAGGCACTGGATACATTAGATATCGCCCCAGAGTGTGTGTGTGTCTATTTACTCAAACAAAACCCTGTCTCGTTCAGTCACGCACACTGACCTTGCAAGTAAACACCTGCATACACACTCACATATGTACACATCCATTCAGGGAGGCACAAGTGTGCACGCATGTATAGGCACAGAGCAGTGCAGATCTCTTCAGAAAAAGTGAATAATACACTTGTCAAATGTGCTTCAAAATTAGCTTTGAATTTCAGAGCATCTGCAATTAGCTCCATTTCCACCTATGTCATTTGAAAAGATGAGGCTCTCTTTCTGTTCTGCCTGGAGTGGCTTTCAGTCCCCGTCTCAAACACCATTTTCTAACTGAATAGGTGACTAATTAACAAAGGACAAGTTCTTTTCAGCCTGCGATGGCAGTTCATAAATAATCGCTAGATAATGGCTCCTCATTTTGTGCTCCGATAGGCTGGCATAATGATAGTTAATAGATGATATATCCTGGATGTTCACAGGCAGAGGAGTACTGCCATCCATCCATAGACACAGCGCTACAGCCCTTATATCTTCACTCAACATGCTTTCACATCCACAGACCACACACGCACGCACACGCACACACACACACACACTTTCATCATCACACATCATCACACAAACAAACACCATGAGAATAGAAGTGGAAAGGAGCTCACAAACAAGTGGTGCTGGACTGCTGGTAGAGGACAGCTGGTAGAGGACTGCTGGTTTGATTTGATTTGCTCGTAGAGGACTGTTGGTAGAGGACAGCTGGTAGAGGACAGCTGGTAGAGGACAGCTGGTAGAGGACTGTTGGTTTGATTTGATTTGCTCGTAGAGGACTGTTGGTAGAGGACAGCCGGTAGAGGACAGCTGGTAGAGGACAGCTGGTAGAGGACAGCTGGTAGAGGACTGCTGGTAGAGGAGCCAGGTAGAATTGAGCAGACACATATACACTGTATCTATCTTCATCATAAGAGGAGACATTTCCACACCCTCTGGGCTCTGGGCAGGGGAGTCGGGGTGACCTAGTTTGAGTGAACAGTCTGTTTTCCTTTAGAGTGATTCTGACATAGCTGTCCATCAGGGGGTGGGAAAGGGGGGAAACTGTCTGTGGTCCAGGGTCCAGACTCGACTCACATTGGAGAGAGAAGGACAAACGAACAGGAGACATTGTTACTGATTGAGGGATGCAGATCACCTAAATAGAATGATCACCTGCAGCTACAGAAGAAGGCGGAGGGAAGGAGGCAAGACGGTTAAAGAGACGCTAGTGTCTCATTCCATTCTCCTCCAACTCAACCTCACTTTCCTGACACGCCCCTTCACCATATGACAAGGAATCCAGTGGGCTGCATTTAGAACTGAGGTCAGTCACTGGTTGGACCAGTGTGTCAGCTGCCTGGGACACATGAATAGAAATCATGTCCTGCCAAGTCAGGCCCAGAGTGCCATGGTGCTTCAGCTCTGAGCTGTTGCAAATCAGGCTAATGTCGTAATCACACAGGAGTCTGCCTAGAGGAAAGGACCAAACCCTCCATACAGTGCATTCGGAAAGTATTCAGACCCCATCACTTTAACCACATTTTGTTACGTTACAGCCGTATTCTAACAGGTAGATATTTTTTTTGCAAATTTATAACAAATTAAAAACAGAAATACCTTAATTATTCAGACCCTTTGCTATGAGACTCGAAATTAAGCTCAGGTGCATCCTGTTTCCATTGATCATCTTTGAGATGTTTCCACAACTTGAATGAAGTTCACCTGTGGTAAATTCAATTGATTGGACATGATTTTTAAAAGACACACCCCTGTCTATATAAGGTTCCACTTGAGAGTGGAAGCCATGAGGTCGAAGGAATTGTTCGTAGAGTTCAGAGACAGGATTGTGTCGAGGCACAGTTTTGGGGAAGGGTACCAAAAACATTATGCAGCATTGAAGGTTCCCAAGGACACAGTGGCCTCCATCATTCTTAAATATAAGAAGTTTGGAAGCACCAAGATTCTTCCTAGAGCTGCCTGCCAGGCTAAACCGAGCCATCGGGGGAGAAGGGCCTTGGGTCAGGGAGGTGACCAAGAACTCGATGGTCACTCTGACAGAGCTCCAGAGTCCCTCTGTGGAGATGGGAGAACCTTCCAGAAGGACAACCATCTCTGCAGCACTCCACCAATCAGGCCTTTATGGTAGAGTGACCAGACGGAAGCCACTCCTCAGTAAAAGGCACATGACAGCCCGCTTGGAGTTTGCTCAGACAATGACAAACAAGATGCTCTGGTCTGATGAAACCAAGATTGAACTCTTTGGCTTGAATGCCAAGAGTCCAATCTTTAGGAAACCTAGCACCATCCTTACGGTGAAGCATGGTGGTAGCAGAATCATGCCGTGGGGATGTTTTTCAGCGGCAGGGACTGGGAGACTAGTCAGGATCGAGGGAAAGATGAACGGAGCAAAGTACAGAGAGATCCTTGGTGAAAACCTGCTCCAGTGCACTCAGGACCTCAGACAGGGCGAAGGTTCACCTTCCAACAACACAACGACCCTAAGCACACAGTCAAGACAACGCAGGAGTGGCTTCCGGACAAGTCTCTGAATGTCCTTGAGTGGCCCAGCCAGAGCACAGACTTGAAACCGATCTAACATCTCTGGAGAGACCTGAAAATAGCTGTGGAGCGATGCTCCCCATCCAACCTGAGGATCTGAATGGGAGAAACTACAGGTGTACCAAGCTTGTAGCAACATACCCAAGAAGACTCAAGGCTATAATCGCTGCCAAATGTGCTTCAACAAAGAACTGAGTAAAGGGTCTGAATACTTATGTCAATGTGATATTTCAGTTTAAATATTCTATACATTTGCAAAAATGGCTAAAAACCTGTTTTTGCTTTGTTATTATGGGGTATTCTGTGTAGATTGATGAGTAAAACAAACAATTTCATCCATTTTAGAATAAGGCTGTAACGTAACCAAATGTAGCGTAACAAACGCTCCAGATCGCTCCTAGATACCAGTTTTTGAGCTTGTCATCAATAATGACTAACAACCAACAACTACCATGCAGATACAGTAAGACAATCCTGGATACCATGTCAGCTTGTAGAAGTAGATACAAGAACACAGAAAACAGTAGTAGCTAGGAGCTATGACTATGTCCACCACTACCATGACCACTACAGGTGGCATGCACTGAAGTCACACTGATACACACAGGGATCAGGCACAACAGGAGGAACACACATGAATGACAGAATGGTTATATCTTCGTGCATAAAAACACTACAGTAAATCTAATAAACACAAACTCTTCATCTAATGAAGACAGGATGGAATAGAGAGAGAGAGAGCGAGAGAGAGAGAGAGAAAAGAAAGAAAGAAAGAGAGCAGACAGAACTAACGAATGAGCATGGAGGAAGAAGAGATGAGAGAAGTTAGAGAAAAATACAAGTTTGGGATGGAGAGGAGGAAAGATAGAGGGAGAATAGGAGATGGTCAGGAGGAATGTGAGGGAGTAGTAGGATGTGAGGCATGAGTAGGATGTGAGGGAGTAGTAGGTGTGAGGGGGTAGTAGGGTGTGAGGGGGTAGTAGGTGTGAGGGGGTAGTAGGGTGTGAGGGGGTAGTAGGTGTGAGAGATGGTAGGATGTGAGGGAGTAGTAGGTGTGAGGGGGTAGTAGGGTGTGAGGGGGTAGTAGGTGTGAGAGATGGTAGGATGTGAGGGGGTAGTAGGTGTGAGGGGGTAGTAGGGTGTGAGGGGTAGTAGGGTGTGAGGGGGTAGTAGGTGTGAGAGATGGTAGGATGTGAGGGGGTAGTAGGTGTGAGGGGGTAGTAGGGTGTGAGGGGGTAGTGGGGTGTGAGGGAGTAGTAGAGTGTGAGGAAGTAGTAGGGTGTGAGGGGGTAGTAGGATGTGAGGGGGTAGTAGGGTGTGAGGGAGTAGTAGGGTGTAAGGGGGTAGTAGGGTGTGAGGGGGTAGTAGGGTGTGAGGGGGTAGTAGGGTGTGAGGGAGTAGTAGGTGTGAGGGGGTAGTAGGGTGTGAGGGAGTAGTAGGTGTGAGGGGTTAGTAGGTGTGAGAGATGGTAGGGTGTGAGGGGGTAGTAGGGTGTGAGGGGGTAGTAGGATGTGAGGGGGTAGTAGGATGTGAGGGGGTAGTAGGTGTGAGGGAGTAGTAGGGTGTGAGGGGGTAGTAGGTGTGAGAGATGGTAGGGTGTGAGGGGGTAGTAGGGTGTGAGGGGGTAGTAGGATGTGAGGGGGTAGTAGGGTGTGAGGGGGTAGTAGGTGTGAGGGGGTAGTAGGTAGTAGGGTGTGAGGGGGTAGTAGGATGTGAGGGGGTAGTAGGTTTGAGGGGGTAGTAGGTGTGAGGGGGTAGTAGGTGTGAGGGGGTAGTAGGGTGTGAGGGGGTAGTAGGTGTGAGGTGGTAATAGGGTGTGAGGGGGTAATAGGTGTGTCCGGGTAGTAGGTGTGAGGGGGTAGTAGGTGTGAGGGGGTAATAGGGTGTGAGGGGGTAATAGGTGTGAGGGGGTAGTAGGGTGTGAGGGGGTATTAGGGTGTGAGGGAGTAGTAGTGTGTGAGGGAGTAGTAGGATGTGAGGGGGTAGTAGGTGTGAGGGGGTAGTAGGTGTGAGGGAGTAGTAGGATGTGAGGGGGTAGTAGGTGTGAGGGGGTAGTAGGTGTGAGGGGGTAGTAGGATGTGAGGGGGTAGTAGGGTGTGAGGGGGCAGTAGGTGTGAGGGGGTAGTAGGGTGTGAGGGGGTAGAAGGTGTGAGGGGGTAGTAGGGTGTGAGGGGGTAGTAGAGTGTGAACAAACCTTCTGGCAGGCAGGCAGAGTGCACCAAGAGGAGTGTTTGAGGTGAGCAGAGAAGGACCATAGGCTCTCTGAAAGGCCCAACCAAGTCAGATACAGAAACAACGTCAAATTCACAACCAATCACAAACTACCATTGCTACCATTGCTTCTATCTGTATGTATACCATTGCTACCATTGCTTCTATCTGTATGTATACCATTGCTACCATTGCTTCTATCTGTATGTATACCATTGCTACCATTGCTTCTATCTGTATGTATACCATTGCTACCATTGCTTCTATCTGTATGTATACCATTGCTTCTATAATAAAACTGTGAAGGACCTCGGCGTTACTCTGGACCCTGATCTCTCTTTTGAAGAACATATCAAGACCATTTCAAGGACAGCTTTTTTCCATCTACGTAACATTGCAAAAATCAGAAACTTTCTGTCCAAAAATTATGCAGAAAAATTAATCCATGCTTTTGTCACTTCTAGGTTAGACTACTGCAATGCTCTACTTTCCGGCTACCCGGATAAAGCACTAAATAAACTTCAGTTAGTGCTAAATACGGCTGCTAGAATCCTGACTAGAACCAAAAAATTTGATCATATTACTCCAGTGCTAGCCTCTCTACACTGGCTTCCTGTCAAAGCAAGGGCTGATTTCAAGGTTTTACTGCTAACCTACAAAGCATTACATGGGCTTGCTCCTACCTATCTCTCTGATTTGGTCCTGCCGTACATACCTACACGTACGCTACGGTCACAAGACGCAGGCCTCCTAATTGTCCCTAGAATTTCTAAGCAAACAGCTGGAGGCAGGGCTTTCTCCTATAGAGCTCCATTTTTATGGAACGGTCTGCCTACCCATGTCAGAGACGCAAACTCGGTCTCAACCTTTAAGTCTTTACTGAAGACTCATCTCTTCAGTGGGTCATATGATTGAGTGTAGTCTGTAGTCTGGCCCAGGAATGGGAGGGTGAACGGAAAGGCTCTGGAGCAACGAACCGCCCTTGCTGTCTCTGCCTGGCCGGTTCCCCTCTTTCCACTGTGATTCTCTGCCTCTAACCCTATTACAGGGGCTGAGTCACTGGCTTACTGGGGCTCTCTCATGCCGTCCCTGGAGGGGGTGCGTCAACTGAGTGGGTTGATTCACTGAGGTGGTCATCCTATCTGGGTTGCCCCCCCCCCCCCCCCCTTGGGTTGTGCCGTGGCGGAGGTCTTTGTGGGCTATACTCAGCCTTGTCTCAGGATGGTAAGTTGGTGGTTGAAGATATCCCTCTAGTGGTGTGGGGGCTGTGCTTTGGCAAAGTGGGTGGGGTTATATCCTTCCTGTTTGGCCCTGTCTGGGGGTGTCCTCGGATGGGGCCACAGTGTCTCCTGACCCCTCCTGTCTCAGCCTCCAGTATTTATGCTGCAGTAGTTTATGTGTCAGGGGGCTAGGGTCAGTTTGTTATATCTGGAGTACTTCTCCTGTCCTATTCGGTGTCCTGTGTGAATCTAAGTGTGCGTTCTCTAATTCTCTCCTTCTCTCTTTCTTTCTCTCTCTCGGAGGACCTGAGCCCTAGGACCATGCCCCAGGACTACCTGACATGATGACTCCTTGCTGTCCCCAGTCCACCTGGCCGTGCTGCTGCTCCAGTTTCAACTGTTCTGCCTTATTATTATTTGACCATGCTGGTCATTTATGAACATTTGAACATCTTGGCCATGTTCTGTTATAATCTCCACCCGGCACAGCCAGAAGAGGACTGGCCACCCCACATATGCTCTCTCTAATTCTCTCTTTCTTTCTCTCTCTCGGAGGACCTGAGCCCTAGGACAATGCCCCAGGAATACCTGACATGATGACTCCTTGCTGTCCCCAGTCCACCTGACCGTGCTGCTGCTCCAGTTTCAACTGTTCTGCCTTATTATTATTCGACCATGCTGGTCATTTATGAACATTTGAACATCTTGGCCATGTTCTGTTATAATCTCCACCCGGCACAGCCAGAAGAGGACTGGCCACCCCACATAGCCTGGTTCCTCTCTAGGTTTCTTCCTAGGTTTTGGCCTTTCTAGGGAGTTTTTCTACACCTGCATTGCTTGCTGTTTGGGGTTTTAGGCTGGGTTTCTGTACAGCACTTTGAGATATCAGCTGATGTACGAAGGGCTATATAAATACATTTGATTTGATTTGATTTATCTGTATGTATACCATTGCTACCATTGCTTCTATCTGTATGTATACCATTGCTTCTATCTGTATGTATACCATTGCTTCTATCTGTATGTATACCATTGCTACCATTGCTTATATCTGTATGTATACCATTGCTACCATTGCTTCTATCTGTATGTATACCATTGCTACCATTGCTTCTATCTATATGTATATCATTGCTTCTATCTGTATGTATACCATTGCTACCATTGCTTCTATCTGTATGTATACCATTGCTACCATTGCTTCTATCTGTATGTATGACCCTTTACCAGTGTACCTTTTTATTTTACCTTTATTTAACTAGGCAAGTCAGATAAGAACAAATTCTTATTTACAATGACGGCCTAGGAACAGTGGGTTAACAGATTTGTACCATGTCAGCTCTGGGGTTTGAACTTGCAACCTACCGGGCTACCCTGCCGTCCCTCTAAGCACAACATTTTTTTACTGGTTTTCTAATATTGTTGTATGGTGGTATTATACATTTAGTATTGTAGATATGTGGTGGTGTAATAATGTTATATGATGTACTGTTTTATCTGTTGTTTTATATGTTATGTACTGTAAGTCCTTCAATGTGTTTGGACCCCAGGAAGAGTAGGTGCTGCCTTGGTAGGAAATAATGGGGATCCCTAATAAATACTAATACAAACACTGAGTGTGTATGATTATGTGTGTGTGTGTGTGTGTGTGTGTGTGTGTGTGTGTGTGTCTGTGTGTGTCTGAGTGTGTTTCTTTCACTATGTTTCTCACAGACATTTCCACTGTCTACCAACAGCACCTTTGGTTTGAGTTTGATCTACACTGCTGGTTTTCTGTACTGGATCACTTTGAAGTAGGCTGTGTTCCATGAGAAGACTGTGATCATCTACAAACGGATTCTGCTCCGGTGTAATACCTTCAAAATCAAACAATCCTGGTTACTTTTTGATTCCGACATGAAATAGTTCCTGACTTTACTTTTAGAAATGTATTGCTGAAAGGGGAGCATAATATAATGAAATCTTATTCTAGATAAAGAAGGGCATCATAGATTTGAGGATTGCAGGTGGATCAAAAGGTGTATTCCTAGTCTTAAATACTATTGTTCTATGTGAGGGGTTTTAATCTAGCAGCAGGACCCACTGACTAGCCGGTCCAACATCCCTACAGCACTGCTCCCACTATCTGATGAAATAATCTTTAATCTAGACCATATTGCCCTAGGGCACGTCAGGGAGAGGCTGGGTAGGCCTGCGGGACCCCTGGGGAACTAAAAGAGGGCATCCTGTACTGCCAGGAGTGTGTTTGATGGATAATGTGTTAACATCTTCCTCAGGTTTCACTGCCTTGTCACCCTCTCCTTTTTTCAATTGTAATTCAAAACCCATGTCCATAGTTACAGTTGAAGTCACAAGTTCACATACACTTAGGTTGGAGTCATTCAAATTAGCTTTTCAACCACTCCACAAATTTCTTGTCAACAAACTATAGTTTTGGCAAGTCAGTTAGGACATCTACTTTGTGCATGACACAAGTAATTTTTCCAACAATTGTTAACAGACAGATTATTTCACTTATAATTCACTGTATCACAATTCCAGAATTTCAGAAGTTTACATACACCAAGTTGACTGTGCCTTTAAACAGCTTGGAAGATTCCAGAAAATGATGTCATGGCTTTAACAGCTTCTGATAGGCTAATTGACATCATTTTAGTCAATTGGAGGTGTACATGTGGATGTATTTCAAGGCCTACCTTCAAACTCAGTGCGTCTTTGCTTGACATCATGGGAAAATCTAAATAAATCAGCCAAGACCTCAGAAAAAAAATTGTAGACCTCCACAAGTCTGGTTCATCCTTGGGAGCAATTTCCAAACGCCTGAAGGTACCACATTCATCTGTACAAACAATAGTGCGCAAGTATAAACAACATGGGACCACGTAGCCATCATACCGCTCAGGAAGGAGACACGTTCTGTCTCCGAGAGATTAACATACTTTTGTGTGAAAAGTGCAAATCAATCCCTGAACAGCAGCAAAAGACCTTGTGAAGATGCTGGAGGAAACAGGTACAAAAGTATCTATATCCACAGTAAAACGCATCCTATATCGACATAACCTGAAAGGCCACTCAGCAAAGAAGAAGCCACTGCTCCAAAACCAAAAAAAAGCCAGACTACGGTTTGCAACTGCACATGGGGACAAAGATCGTATTTTTTTGAGAAATGTTCTCTGGTCTGATGAAACAAAAATAGAACTGTTTGGCCATAATGACCATCGTTATCTTTGGAGGAAAAAGGGGGAGGCTTGCAAGCCGAAGAACACCATCCCAACCGTGAAGCACGGGGGTGGCAGCATCATGTTGTGGGGGTGCTTTGCTGCAGGAGGGACTGGTGCACTTCACAAAATAGATGGCATCATGAGTCTGGGAAATTATGTGGATATATTGAAGCAACATCTCAAGACATCAGTCAGGAGGTTAAAGCTTGGTCGCAAATGGGTCTTCCAAATGGACATTGACCCCAAGCATACTTCCAAAGTTGTGGCAAAATGGCTTAAGGACAACAAAGTCAAGAGTGGAATGGCCATCACAAAGCCCTGACCTCAATCCTATAGAAAATGTGTGGGCAGAACTGAAAAAGCGTGTGCAAGCAAGGAGGCCGACAAACCTGACTCAGTTACACCAGCTCTGTCAGGAGGAATGGGCCAACATTCACCTAACTTATTGTGGGAAGCTTGTGGAAGGCTACCCGAAATGTTTGACCCAAGTTAAATCATTTAAAGACAATGCTATCAAATACTAATTGAGTGTATGTAAACTTCTGACCCACCGGGAATGTGATGAAAGAAATAAAAGCTGGAATAAATCAATCTCTCTACTATTATTCTGACATTTCACATTCTTAAAATAAAGTGGTGATCCTAACTGACCTAAAACAGGGATTTTTTTTACTAGGATTAAATGTCAGGAATTGTGAAAAACTGAGTTGAAATGTATTTGGCTAAGGTGTATGTAAACTTCTTACTTCAACTGTAAGTATTGAATATTGCAATGGCTTATGTTTGAGATTAGGTCAAGTTATCTTTTGAGTAAATAAATAATCTGTCATAACAGCCTAACTTGATCCCAGACAGGGTCCTTTGTAGCCTACTGTTGCTCTAGGAACAGAACCAGTTGCATTGAACAGATGTGCTTCAAGGACCTACATCTGCAAACATCTGTTGAATCACTTCAAAACATTCCAACACATGATTGTCTTGTTCTTGATGGTGAGTGAGTTACAGTAACTGTGAGATGACCACACAGAACCTGAGCCAATTGCAGAAGGGCTCAGCCAGGGGACAACATTAGAATGTAATTATTACTGTGAGAGCCATCCTTTAGCATCACACAAAAGCCAGTTAGCATGGTGGGTAAGCTACCCAGCTATATATCAAAACTCCATCTGCTCCTTCACTTCAGACTAGATCTATGCAGAGTGGAGTTTGTAAACTCATGTATCTTGGTAATGAGTACTAGAGAAAGAAGTTGCAGAGAAAGGTCAAGTCTAAATGTCAGCAACATGGGCTCTGTGGGTCCTGTTGGTACCTTAGCCTTCCCCTCTGGTTCTCCCTGAGTGTGATACAGTTACAGAATCATCCAGGAGACAGTCAGTGGAAGAGCTGAGCTGGAGCAACATACTGTACTGTAGCCAAGGGCTAGCTCTGTTACTGGCTCTCTGTCTCAGGTCAGCCCACCTGTATTGCCTAGGCCAGCCCTGCACTAACTTGCATGGAGTAAAGTAGGATAAACCCGGTCTAGTCTAACCATAGCCTTTATACTTGCCCCTGTCCTCATCCCCCAGACTCACCTAGGACATACGGCATCAAAGTATCTGCTTTTGATTTCTCATATCAGGTGTGTGTGTGCGTGCGGTGAGTGTGTGTTAGGCTGAACCTCCAACCCTAACTGTCAGAGTGCAGCCCAGCACCACACTGCTTCCAGGGGCCAGGCGTTCTGACAGCCAATTAGAGTGTCCGATCATTTTCCCTCGCAGCCAAAATGCCATCTGTCAATTCCAGCCCCACCTCTTGTTTTTCTCCAGTGTTTATTTAGCTATATATTGCTGTGTCTGTGGACAAAGTCAGTGTGATTGATTAAGCTATCGTACTAGCCAATCAATGGCCAGGGAATAGAAAAAGTCAACGAGGGAGCCAATTTAAGCAGAACTCAGGAATCTGGACACTCATGATGCTGGCTTGGTTATTTAGAGACTGGAAGGTGTTATAGGGACAAGCTTTATCCTAACTTGAGATTTGTGTGGAAGTCAGATTTTTGAGTAAACTAATCGATATCAGTAGGCACATCAGCACATGCTGATTTCAAGTTAGGAGCCTTCTCTGAAAGAGGTGTATGAGTGATACGAGTGACCGACACATGAGAAATCAACATCCTGCTCCCTGGATCTGCAGTCACATATTGTACTGTGGAGGTACATTACAGTAGGTAGCATTTCTACCTATCAAACACAGAGCTGGCAGGTATAGTAGCTCTGAATCAAGACAACTAGAGACTGCTACCCTGGTCCTATCCTCATCCTCTGTCCATTTTAGCCAGTGCAGAGGAAAGTGAGGAGAGAACGTGGAGTTTACTATGCTCTTTCTTTCCTCTCTTGTCTATTAAGAGAGTGTGTGTGTGTGTATACAGCAGGTGTGAGAAGAGTATCGGCGGCCAGTGAGAACAGAGCATGGAGCGTAGCAGTAGCCACACAGAATACCGACAGAGCGTTTACCTGCCCCTGCGTTCTGCTGGTATGCCATGTAGCCACCTCTTCCACGGGCCCCCCTACCTGAGCCACGCACTGCCGCCACTGCCGCCGCTGCCACCGGTCCATACGCCGTCGCTGGGAAGCCTGGGGGACAGAGGGGGACAAGGCATCAGTGTGTGTGGGAGCGAGAGTGTGTGTGAGGGGTCGGATTGTGTGTGACTGTGTGTGTGTGTGTGTGTGTGGGGGGGGTTGTGTGTGACTGTGTGTGTGTTTGTGTGTGTGTGTGTGTGGGGGGGGGGGGGGGGGGGTTGTGTGTGACTGTGTGTGTGTTTGTGTGTGTGTGGGGGGGGGGGGGTTGTGTGTGACTGTGTGTGTGTTTGTGTGTGTGTGTGGGGGGGGGGTGTGTGTGTTTGCGTGTGTGTGTGGGGGGGGGGGGGGGGGGGGTTGTGTGTGACTGTGTGTGTGCTTGTGTGTGTGTGGGGGGGGGGGTTGTGTGTGACTGTGTGTGTGTTTGTGTGTGTGTGTGTGTGGGGGGGGGGGGGGTTGTGTGAGAAAGAGTGAATGTTTTAATCTGTGTGTATGGGGAGGGGGTTGACTCGTGTGAGAGAGAGTGACTTAGTGTGTGTATCTCTCCATATGCCCAGTAACTGGGATTAGTTTTGGATTAGCGAGTGACATAATTTTCTAACATGAGGAAAAGACGAGTGAGGGAATCTTCTAGTTGGCAAGCTGTATCAGGGGGAGGGACCAGTCTTCCAGATCCTCAAGAATGGGAAATAAAGGGTTAACTTGGATACACAACAAACATCATGCACCATGAAGACCGATATGGAAATTTGCAACACGCTTGCACACTTTGTCGTCCACTTAAGTAATTTATCTCGTCGGCTCTGTGCGCTCTGTGCAGAGGAAGGGAGGGAGGGAGAAAGCCGTAAAGTCGGGAGAGCGAATCAGCTGCAGTTGTCAGCCGGCGAGGTTTATGCTTTGGAACTCAATCAATCAGGAGGATAATTTGGTCTCCAGAAAGCGTGACCGGCTGTTGCAGCCCTGGCGGACCACTGAGCCTGGGGAACGAGGGAGGAACAGTGGGATGATTTGTGGAAGAGAGGCGACTATGGGTAGGCTTGAGCAAGCTTCAGCCCCAGCCTCAGTCGACCTGTCATCCCTCTGCCGACCTGTTTTATCAGCGCTTTATGGTGTTATTATGGGTCTGGGCATCTGGGATTCATTGCTTAGTTCTGACTGCCCTTTGGGTGGAGGTTGGCTGGGGCAGGAGGACACAGGTTGAGGAGATTCTAGATAGAGGAGAGGAGAGAGGAGAAGAGAGCGAGAAAGAGAAGAGAGAGAGAGCAAGAGAGTGCGTGCATATTGAAACGTTCCTTTCTTTCAAGTGTTTTGCCATTGTTCCCAATATTCATAACACAATGAGGCTTAATTGTCTGTGGTTTGAAAGCACACAAGCCCTTTTCTGCTCTTCATTATCTCTTTCCCTGTCAATGATTTAACTTGCAAACAAATATAACAAAGAAGACAGTCTCCACAGCATTCTACAAAGATCTTTCCATACAGTATGCACTCAGTTAAACAAGGCCAGTCAATATAGGTAGACTTTGGACAATAACCTTCCAATGTACATCTGTGTGGTTACCTATTCTTTCAATATCCTCACACAAAGAAGAGGGAGTTGCAGTCGGTCAACTAATCAGCTGCTGTTTAGGCTTTGATAAGCAACGGCAACCAGTAAAGTAGTTTGCTTTTGTCAAAAATACAGTTGTAGCCTTTGATAATAAAGTGATTGGGGAAGGGTTGTTGGTGAAGTTGGACATGCATTGACATGGCTGAGAGATGCTGTGTGTGTGTGTGTGTATGTATGTGTGTGTGTGTGTGTGTGTGTGTGTGTGTATGTGTGTGTGTGTGTGTGTGTATGTGTATGTGTATGTGTGTGTGTGTGTGTGTGTGTGTGTGTGTGTGTGTGTGTGTGTATGTGTGTGTATGTGTATGTGTGTGTGTGTGTGAACACGGACCAGCTCCTGAGAGTGTGTACTCGCCCGTTGAGGGCCTGGATGTTCACTTTGACTGGGATCTGCAGTGTTCTAACATTAGAATTAAATATCATCATCATAGAGGGAGACAATGAAAGACCCAGCGAGGAGGACGAGGACTCAGTCAGTCAGAGTGGTTAGTTATTATGATATAAATATAATTACAGACCATCTCTCTCACTAATTAAAACATCTTTGGCTGCAGAGGGCTATTCATGGTAGAGGGCCCAGACACAATGGAGCAGTGACATTGGCAGATGGTTGTCTTCAGATAGGAGGGACACCATGTAATTCCACTTGTCTCTCTCTCTCTCTGCTTCTTTCTCTTCTCTCTTACTAAACAAAGCCAGTCCCCATCCTGTTCTATTAGGGGACTTAATAACCTCTGATTTGATGCTAATATATAATCAACAAATTGGACTTTGGGACGAGATTGGGAACAAGTCTGAACAAAAGACTGAGTTGATGTGTAATATTGAGAGACGCGAGTGCGTGTTAATGATAGGACAGTGATCTGTCCGCAGGAGGAAGTTATTGAGCGACTTGGTGCCCTTGGTTTGAGGCAGGCCCACTCACTAGACCAGTCCAAAAAGGCCACCAGGAGAAAGGGCAGACACAAGAGAAGGAAAAGGACAAGTGGAAGCGAGGTTCTAGGAAAGAGGACAATCAGAGAGCTGGTGGAGGTAAGTGGGCCTGAATGCTGTGCTCTGAGGGGCTGTGTTAAGGGGTGGTGAGGGTTAAGAGGAACACTGTGGTGTCCAGGATGAGGTGGTTCCCCTCCTGCAGGGACACTACATGGGTAGGGGCCTGGAGGTCAATGTGGAGGAGGACCATGCTGAGAGAGAGACTGGCTGGTAGATAAGGCCATGACGAACAGAAATATCTCTCTCTCCCTCTTCCTTTCTTTCTCTCTCTCTGTGGCAGCGCAGTGGGGTAGGATTGGACAGGTACGCTTTTCACACTGTGTTCATACTGAGCTTGGATTCTCACAGGCATACAAATGATTTGCTATCTGCCCTCCAATCTCCTCAGACATCAAGTCAAACATTTCACAACAAGTGCCAAATATTTCACGAGACAAAAAAGTGTCAATCTGTGTTTCTCCTTCACTGCCATAGTTGCGTCTCGGCAACCTGTAGCCTCTGTGTTCCATAGTTACTGTTCGATGGGCAAAGTTGTTGAGAGAGATAAGGTGTTGGGGATTAGCTGGGTTAATTAATAGATCTTAGGGCAGCTGTGGATGTTCATTGTTTTGTATTCACAGACTGCAGAGGCGCCGCCCAGGAGAACCTCAGCGACATTAAATCAATTTCATGGCTCCATTATTACTGGAGAGAAAAAGCCAATATTTAGCTGGTAGTTTCTGCAGGTTTCTATATATTTAGGTGGTAGTTTCTGCAGGGAACAAAGCCATCATTTGGGTTGACGCCGAGAGGACCAGACCTATTCGGTCTGTGCTGCCTTGTTTACCCGTCTCTCTACTCTGCTACCTATCCTCCTCTTTGACTAGCACTCCTAAATCTCCTTGTTGCATTTGTCTCTTTGCCTACTACTCTGCCTGTTTTTCCTATGTCTATACCAACCCTCTCTCCCTTCTCCAGTCCTCTCTCTCTCTCGCTTCTCCAGTCCTCTCTCTCTCTTCTCCAGTCCTCTCTCTCTCTCTTCTCCAGTCCTCTCTCTCTCTCCTCTATGCCCTCTCTCTCTCTTCTCCAGTCCTCTCTCTCTCTCTCTCTCTCTCTCTTCTCTAGTCCTCGATCTCTCTTCTCCAGTCCTCTCTCTCTCTCTCTTCTCCAGTCCTCTCTCTCTCTTCTCGAGTCCTCTCTCTCTCTCTTCTCGAGTCCTCAATCTCTCTCTTCTCCAGTCCTCTCTCTCTCTCTTCTCCAGTCCTCTCTCTCTCTCTTCTCCAGTCCTCTCTCTCTCTCTTCTCCGTCCTCTCTCTCTCTCTTCTCCAGTCCTCTCTCTCTCTTCTCCAGTCCTCTCACTCTCTTCTCCAGTCCTCTCTCTCCTCCAGTCCTCTCTTTCTCTCTTCTCCAGTCATCTCTCTCTCTTCTCCAGTCCTGTCTCTTTCTTCTCCAGTCCTCTCTCTCTCTCTCTTCTCTAGTCCTCAATCTCTCTCTTCTCCAGTCCTCTCTCTCTCTCTTCTCCAGTCCTCTCTCTCTCTTCTCCAGTCCTCTCTCTCTTCTCCAGTTCTCTCTCTCTCTTCTCCAGTCCTCTCTCTCCTCCAGTCCTCTCTCTCTCTCTCCTCCAGTCCTCTCTCTCTCTCTTCTCCAGTCCTCTCTCTCTCTCTCTCTCTCTCTTCTCCAGTCATCTCTCTCTCTCTTCTCCAGTCCTCTCTCTTTCTTCTCCAGTCCTCTCTCTCTCTCTCTTCTCTAGTCCTCAATCTCTCTCTTCTCCAGTCCTCTCTCACTCTCTTCTCCAGTCCTCTCTCTCCTCCAGCCCTCTCGCTCTCTCTTCTCCAGTCCTCTCTCTCTCTCCCTCTCTCTCTCTCTCTCTCTCTCTTCTCCAGTCCTCTCTCTCTCTCTCCTCCAGCCCTCTCTCTCTCTTCTCCAGCCCTCTCTCTCTCTTCTCCAGTCCTCTCTCTCTCTCTCTCTCTTCTCTAGTCTTCTCTCTCTCTCTCTTCTCCAGTCCTCTCTCTTTCTATTCTCTAGTCCTCTCTCACTCTCTCTCTCTCTCTTCTCTAGTTCTCTCTCTCTCTCTCTCTTCTCCAGTCCTCTCTCTCTCTCTTCTCCAGTCCTCTCTCTCTCTCTCTCTCTCTTCTCTAGTCCTCTCTCTCTCTTCTCTAGTCCTCTCTCTCTCTCTTCTCTAGTCCTCTCTCTCTCTCTCCTCCAGCTCTCCCTCTCTCTCTTCTCCAGTCCTCTCTCTCTCTCTCTTCTCTAGTCCTCTCTCCCTCTCTTCTTCAGTCCTCTCTCTCTCTCTTCTCCAGTCCTCTCTCTCTCTATTCTCTAGTCCTCTCTCACTCTCTCTATCTCTTCTCTAGTTCTCTCTCTCGCTCTCTTCTCCAGTCCTCTGTCTCTCTCTTCTCCAGTCCTCTCTCTCTCTTCTCTAGTCCTCTCTCTCTCTCTTCTCTAGTCCTCTCTCTCTCTCTTCTCTAGTCCTCTCTCTCGCTCTTCTCTAGTCATCTCTCTCTCTCTTCTCTAGTCCTCCCTCTCTCTCTTCTCTAGTCCTCTCTCTCTCTCCTCCAGCTCTCCCTCTCTCTATTCTTCAGTCCTCTCTCTCTCTCTCTCTCTTCTTCAGTCCTCTCTCTCTTTCTTCTCCAGTCCCCTCTCTCTCTCTCTTCACCAGTCCCCTCTCTCTTTCTTCTCCAGTCCTCTCTCTCTCTTCTCGAGTCCTCTCTCTCTCTCTCTCTCTCTCTCTTCTCTAGTCCTCTCTCTCTCTCCTCCAGCTCTCCCTCTCTCTCTTCTCCAGTCCTCTCTCACTCTCTCTCTTCTTCAGTCCTCTCTCTCTCTCTCTTCTTCAGTCCTCTCTCTCTCTCTCTTCTTCAGTCCTCTCCCTCTTTCTTCTCCAGTCCCCTCTCTCTCTCTCTTCACCAGTCCCCTCTCTCTTTCTTCTCCAGTCCTCTCTCTCTCTTCTCGAGTCCTCTCTCTCTCTCTCTCTCTCCCTTCTCTAGTCCTCTCTCCCGCTCTCTTCTCCAGTCCTCTCTCTCTCTCTCTCTCCCTTTTCTAGTCCTCTCTCCCGCTCTCTTCTCCAGTCCTCTCTCTCTCTTCACCAGTCCTCTCTCTCTCTCTCTTCTCCAGTCCTCTCTCTCTCTTCTCCGTCCTCACTCTCTCTCTTCTCCAGTCCACTCGCTCTCTCTCTCTTCTCCAGTCCTCTCTCTCTCTCTTCTCCAGTCCTCTCTCTCTCTTCTCCGTCCTCTCTCTCTCTTCTCCGTCCTCTCTCTCTCTTCTCCGTCCTCTCTCTCTCTCCTCCGTCTTCTCTCTCTCTCTTCTCCAGTCCCCCCTCTCTCTCTCTTCTCCAGTCCTCTCTCTCTCTCTTCTCCAGTCCTCTCTCTCTCTATTCTCCAGTCCTCTCTCTCTCTTCTCCGTCCTCTCTCTCTCTCACACACACACACACAAACACACACACACACACACACACACACACACACACACACACACACACACACACACACACACACACACACACACACACACACACACACACACACACACACACACACACACACACACACACACACACACACAGAGGTGGTGCTCCTGAAGCCCAAATGAGAATGAATGGCGCTGCACTGCAGAGACCTCTGCTACATTGCTCATTGAGTCTTGTGCACACAGGAAGTATGAGCTTATTCTTCCTGATGACTAAAACCACACCAGGGCTGTGAGGGAGAAAGGTCAGACAATTGTGATTTAGAATCTATTTTAAACTATGACAGCATGGCAGTTCTCTGGGACAAGGTATTCTGGGACATCATCCGCAGGCTGAACTATGTTCCAATGGTTGTTAACGGGCTAAGTAACAGTAACAGCTGTCTAGCCATAGCACATAGCAGGCTATGAGGAGAGGACCTGGGGGACATGTTGAGTACAGGGCCAGATTTACGAATGGGCATGTTATGTGCTATGGCTAGACATACCCTCTCCTCCTCACTAACTCTGTCTCCTTCCCTCACCCCAACAGCCCTTACCCTCTCCTACTCACTAACTCTGTCTCCTTCCCTCACCCCAACAGCCCTTACCCTCTCCTCCTCACACTCTCGGTCTCTGTTTCCTTTCCTCACCCCAACAGCCCTTACCCTCTCCTCCTCACTCTCTCTGTCTCCTTTCCTCACCCCAACAGCCCTTACCCTCTCCTCCTCACTAACTCTGTCTCCTTCCCTCACACCAACAGCCCTTACCCTCTCCTACTCACTAACTCTGTCTCCTTCCCTCACCCCAACAGCCCTTACCCTCTCCTCCTCACGCTCTCGGTCTCTGTTTCCTTTCCTTACCCCAACAACCCTTACCCTCTCCTCCTCACTAACTCTGTCTCCTTCCCTCACCCCAACAGCCCTTACCCTCTCCTCCTCACTAACTCTGTCTCCTTTCCTCACCCCAACAGCCCTTACCCTCTCCTCCTCACTCTCTCTCTCTCTGTCTCCTTTCCTCACCCCAACAGCCCTTACCCTCTCCTCCTCACTCTCTCTCTCTCTGTCTCCTTTCCTCACCCCAACAGCCCTTACCCTCTCCTCCTCACTCTCTCTCTCTCTGTCTCCTTTCCTCACCCCAACAGCCCTTACCCTCTCCTCCTCACTCTTTGTCTGCCACTATCACCTTTTCATCTCTTTTCCTTCCCTTGCTTCAGGCATAATATAAAGTTACCACAAAACCTTGAGAGTTACACAACCTAAAGAGCTTTTCTCTGAGTGTTGCTTCAGCTCCCACAGAAAGACTAGATTAGGTGATCAACACAGAAACCTCACTCCGGTAATAAACACTGACATGCGGTAGGGTTGACATGCTGTGGCAGAAATGAGTCGGATTTGCAATATGTGTTTTGTTTTCCCTTGTGACTCACAAGACAGCCTTGTCAGTCATCCAATAAGGCTTTCTAAAGCCTACAGAAAGGAAATCGCTCTCTGAAAAAAGGTTGAATTGTGTTAAAATAAGCAATGTAGGAGAGAGTGAATAATATGAAAAGAGCACAATCTCCATTGGCATCTGTTCATCGCACGGTGCAAGGAGAGGTGTTTCCTTTCTCTCTCTCTCTGTGTGTGTGTGTGTGTGTGTGTGTGTCATTGTCCGACAGAACGGAAAACTCTCTCTACTAGAGCTGCTGCTGCATGTGCTTATCAAAGAAGACCTCTGTGTGCAGCGCTTACCAAAGAAGACCTCTGTGTGCAGCGCTTACCAAAGAAGACCTCTGTGTGCAGCGCTTATCAAAGAAGACCTCTGTGTGCAGCGCTTACCAAAGAAGACCTCTGTGTGCAACGCTTATCAAAGAAGACCTCTGTGTGCAACGCTTATCAAAGAAGACGTCTGTGTGCAACGCTTATCAAAGAAGACCTCTGTGTGCAACGCTTATCAAAGAAGACCTCTGTGTGCAGCGCTTACCAAAGAAGACCTCTGTGTGCAACGCTTATCAAAGAAGACCTCTGTGTGCAACGCTTACCAAAGAAGACCTCTGTGTGCAGCGCTTACCAAAGAAGACCTCTGTGTGCAACGCTTACCAAAGAAGACCTCTGTGTGCAGCGCTTACCAAAGAAGACCTCTGTGTGCAACGCTTATCAAAGAAGACCTCTGTGTGCAACGCTTATCAAAGAAGACCTCTGTGTGCAACGCTTATCAAAGAAGACCTCTGTGTGCAACGCTTATCAAAGAAGACCTCTGTGTGCAACGCTTATCAAAGAAGACCTCTGTGTGCAGCGCTTACCAAAGAAGACCTCTGTGTGCAACGCTTACCAAAGAAGACCTCTGTGTGCAACGCTTACCAAAGAAGACCTCTGTGTGCAGCGCTTATCAAAGAAGACCTCTGTGTGCAGCGCTTATCAAAGAAGACCTCTGTGTGCAGCGCTTACCAAAGAAGACCTCTGTGTGCAGCGCTTACCAAAGAAGACCTCTGTGTGCAGCGCTTACCAAAGAAGACCTCTGTGTGCAACGCTTACCAAAGAAGACCTCTGTGTGCAACGTTTATCAAAGAAGACCTCTGTGTGCAACGCTTATCAAAGAAGACCTCTGTGTGCAACGCTTATCAAAGAAGACCTCTGTGTGTAGCGCTTACCAAAGAAGACCTCTGTGTGCAGCGCTTATCAAAGAAGACCTCTGTGTGTAGCTCTTCTCAAAGAAGACCTCTGTGTGCAACGCTTATCAAAGAAGACCTCTGTGTGCAGCGCTTACCAAAGAAGACCTCTGTGTGCAACGCTTACCAAAGAAGACCTCTGTGTGCAGCGCTTATCAAAGAAGACCTCTGTGTGCAGCGCTTACCAAAGAAGACCTCTGTGTGCAGCACTTACCAAAGAAGACCTCTGTGTGCAGCGCTTACCAAAGAAGACCTCTGTGTGCAGCGCTTACCAAAGAAGACCTCTGTGTGTAGCTCTTCTCAAAGAAGACCTCTGTGTGCAGCGCTTACCAAAGAAGACCTCTGTGTGTAGCTCTTCTCAAAGAAGACCTCTGTGTGCAGCGCTTATCAAAGAAGACCTCTGTGTGCAGCGCTTAACAAAGAAGACCTCTGTGTGTAGCTCTTCTCAAAGAAGACCTCTGTGTGCAGCGCTTATCTAAGAAGACCTCTGTGTGCAGCGCTTATCAAAGAAGACCTCTGTGTGCAACGCTTATCAAAGAAGACCTCTGTGTGCAGCGCTTACCAAAGAAGACCTCTGTGTGCAGCGCTTACCAAAGAAGACCTCTGTGTGCAGCGCTTACCAAAGAAGACCTCTGTGTGCAGCGCTTACCAAAGAAGACCTCTGTGTGCAGTGCTTATCAAAGAAGACCTCTGTGTGCAGCGCTTACCAAAGAAGACCTCTGTGTGCAGCGCTTACCAAAGAAGACCTCTGTGTGCAGCGCTTACCAAAGAAGACCTCTGTGTGCAGCGCTTACCAAAGAAGACCTCTGTGTGCAGCGCTTACCAAAGAAGACCTCTGTGTGCAGCGCTTCTCAAAGAAGACCTCTGTGTGCAGCGCTTACCAAAGAAGACCTCTGTGTGCAACGCTTACCAAAGAAGACCTCTGTGTGCAGCGCTTACCAAAGAAGACCTCTGTGTGCAGCGCTTATCAAAGAAGACCTCTGTGTGCAGCGCTTACCAAAGAAGACCTCTGTGTGCAGCGCTTACCAAAGAAGACCTCTGTGTGCAGCGCTTATCAAAGAAGACCTCTGTGTGCAGCGCTTCTCAAAGAAGACCTCTGTGTGCAGCGCTTATCAAAGAAGACCTCTGTGTGCAGCGCTTATCAAAGAAGACCTCTGTGTGCAGCGCTTCTCAAAGAAGACCTCTGTGTGCAGCGCTTCTCAAAGAAGACCTCTGTGTGTAGCTCTTCTCAAAGAAGACCTCTGTGTGCAGCGCTTCTCAAAGAAGACCTCTGTGTGTAGCTCTTCTCAAAGAAGACCTCTGTGTGTAGCTCTTCTCAAAGAAGACCTCTGTGTGCAGCGCTTCTCAAAGAAGACCTCTGTGTGCAGCGCTTCTCAAAGAAGACCTCTGTGTGCAGCGCTTACCAAAGAAGACCTCTGTGTGCAGCGCTTCTCAAAGAAGACCTCTGTGTGTAGCTCTTCTCAAAGAAGACCTCTGTGTGCAGCGCTTCTCAAAGAAGACCTCTGTGTGCAGCGCTTATCAAAGAAGACCTCTGTGTGCAGCGCTTATCAAAGAAGACCTCTGTGTGCAGCGCTTATCAAAGAAGACCTCTGTGTGCAGCGCTTATCAAAGAAGACCTCTGTGTGCAGCGCTTATCAAAGAAGACCTCTGTGTGCAGCGCTTATCAAAGAAGACCTCTGTGTGCAGCGCTTATCAAAGGCATGCCTCAGTCTGAACACTGGAAGCACCAAGCTCAGGGGAAAACTGACTGACTCTCTGAGCCACAAACAGCATTCAGCCATAGTACTGGTGCCGATCTGCCTCACTACCTCTACCACTATCCAGAGCCTTAATGTGTCTACATTGACAGAGAAGAAGAATCGACTCTTCAGCCCATTCAGATGTGTGACATAGCAGGGAATGAATGTGTGATGAACAGCATGTGTACAGTAAGGCTGAGAATAATGTGACTTTAAAGCCATATAGGGATGTATAGTACTGTATAGTTCAATCATGTAACACCCCCCAGATAACTCCTGTCTGTCTACCCTACTCTAAGAAGAACAGAGTAGAGAAACACACTTAGAGGAGGAAGACAGGAAGAACAGAGGTAACATATTCATCACTGTTTTCCCAGTGTTAATACATTATCTATTATGTGACTTATGATTTCCCAGTGTTAATACATGATCTATTATGTGACTGTTATGATTTCCCAGTGTTAATACATTATCTGTTATGTGACTGTTATGATTTCCCAGTGTTAATACATTATCTATTATGTGACTTATGATTTCCCAGTGTTAATACATTATCTATTATGTGACTGATATGATTTCCCACTGTTAATACATTATCTGTTATGTGACTGTTATGATTTCCCAGTGTTAATACATTATCTATTATGTGACTGATATGATTTCCCACTGTTAATACATTATCTGTTATGTGACTTATGATTTCCCAGTATTAATATATTATCTGTTATGTGACTGTTGTGATTTCCCAGTGTTAAAACATTATCTGTTATGTGACTGTTATGATTTCCCAGTGTTAATACATGATCTATTATGTGACTGTTGTGATTTCCCAGTGTTAATACATAATTTGTTATGTGACTGTTGTGATTTCACAGTGTTAATACATAATTTGTTATGTGACTGTTGTGATTTCTCAGTGTTAATACATAATTTGTTATGTGACTGTTATGATTTCCCAGTGTTAATACATGATCTATTATGTGACTTATGATTTCCCAGTGTTAATACATTATCTATTATGTGACTTATGATTTCCCAGTGTTAATACATTATCTATTATGTGACGTATGATTTCCCAGTGTTAATACATCATTTGTTATGTGACTGTTGTGATTTCCCAGTGTTAATACATGATCTATTATGTGACTGATATGATTTCCCAGTGTTAATACATTATCTATTATGTGACTGATATGATTTCCCAGTGTTAATACATTATCTATTATGTGAGTTGTGATTTCCCAGTGTTAATACATTATCTGTTATGTGACTGTTGTGATTTCCCAGTGTTAATACATTATTTGTTATGTGACTGTTATGATTTCCCAGTGTTAATACATGATCTATTATGTGACTTATGAATTCCCAGTGTTAATACATTATCTGTTATGTGACTGTTGTGATTTCCCAGTGTTAATACATTATCTGTTATGTGACTGTTGTGATTTCCCAGTGTTAATACATTATTTGTTATGTGACTGTTATGATTTCCCAGTGTTAATACATTATTTGTTATGTGACTGTTGTGATTTCTCAGTGTTAATACATAATTTGTTATGTGACTGTTGTGATTTCTCAGTGTTAATACATAATTTGTTATGTGACTGTTATGATTTCCCAGTGTTAATACATGATCTATTATGTGACTTATGATTTCCCAGTGTTAATACATTATCTATTATGTGACTTATGATTTCCCAGTGTTAATACATTATCTATTATGTGACTTATGATTTCCCAGTGTTAATACATTATCTATTATGTGACGTATGATTTCCCAGTGTTAATACATTATCTATTATGTGACTTATGATTTCACAGTGTTAATACATTATCTATTATGTGACTTATGATTTCCCAGTATTAATATATTATCTGTTATGTGACTTATGATTTCCCAGGATTAATAAATTATGTTATGTGACTGTTATGATTTCCCAGTGTTAATACATTATCTATTATGTGACTGATATGATTTCCCACTGTTAATACATTATCTGTTATGTGACTCATTAATCCACAGTGTTAATACATGATCTATTATGTGACTGATATGATTTCCCAGTGTTAATACATTATCTATTATGTGAGTTATGATTTCCCAGTATTAATATATTATCTGTTATGTGACTGTTGTGATTTCCCAGTGTTAATACATTATTTGTTATGTGACTGTTATGATTTCCCAGTGTTAATACATTATCTGTTATGTGACTGTTGTGATTTCCCAGTGTTAATACATTATCTGTTATGTGACTGTTGTGATTTCCCAGTGTTAATACATTATTTGTTATGTGACTGTTATGATTTCCCAGTGTTAATACATGATCTATTATGTGACTTATGAATTCCCAGTGTTAATACATTATCTGTTATGTGACTGTTGTGATTTCCCAGTGTTAATACATTATCTGTTATGTGACTGTTGTGATTTCCCAGTGTTAATACATGATCTATTATGTGACTTATGATTTCCCAGTGTTAATACATTATCTATTATGTGACGTATGATTTCCCAGTGTTAATACATTATCTATTATGTGACTTATGATTTCCCAGTATTAATATATTATCTGTTATGTGACTTATGATTTCCCAGGATTAATAAATTATGTTATGTGACTGTTATGATTTCCCAGTGTTAATACATTATCTATTATGTGACTGATATGATTTCCCACTGTTAATACATTATCTGTTATGTGACTCATTAATCCACAGTGTTAATACATGACCTATTATGTGACTGTTATGATTTCCCAGTGTTAATACATTACCTATTATGTGACTGTTGTGATTTCCCAGTGTCAATACATTATTTGTTATGTGACTGTTATGAAATCCCAGTGTTAATACATTACCTATTATGTGACTGTTATGATTTCCCACTGTTAATACATTATTTGTTATGTGACTGTTATGAAATCCCAGTGTTAATACATCATTTGTTATGTGACTCATTAATCCACAGTGTTAATACATAATCTATTATGTGACTTATGATTTCCCAGTGTTAATACATTATCTATTATGTGACATATGATTTCCCAGTGTTAATACATGATCTATTATGTGAGTTATGATTTCCCAGTATTAATATATTATCTGTTATGTGACTGTTGTGATTTCCCAGTGTTAATACATGATTTGTTATGTGACTGTTATGATTTCCCAGTGTTAATACATTATCTGTTATGTGACTGTAGTGATTTCCCAGTGTTAATACATTATCTGTTATGTGACTGTTGTGATTTCCCAGTGTTAATACATTATTTGTTATGTGACTGTTGTGATTTCCCAGTGTTAATACATTATTTGTTATGTGACTGTTATGATTTCCCAGTGTTAATACAGTATCTGTTATGTGATTGTTGTGATTTCTCAGTGTTAATACATTATGTGTTATGTGACTGTTGTGATTTCTCAGTGGTAATACATTATTTGTTATGTGACTGTTGTGATTTCTCAGTGTTAATACATTATTTGTTATGTGACTGTTGTGATTTCTCAGTGTTAATACATTATTTGTTATGTGACTGTTGTGATTTCTCAGTGTTAATATTTCAGTCCTATTCAAATGGCTTACTTATCCTCAGCTATTATTAACAGTGGGACGGTGCTGAAGAGCAAATAGCCTCTGCTGATAAAAACAGCTTTTATGGAGAGGGATGTCTGGCCTGGTGTGTACGTCTACTACAAAGTTATCTCTGTTTTAACAAAAGTACCAATGCATTTTGTTATGTTTTTGTACAGACAGATATGATGGAGAGAAAAAACCAGCCAGTCCCTACAAAGCATTATACTGTATATACTCACCAGGGATATTTCATATGACTCTGGGTCCAGCTAATGGTGCATTTCACACCGTCTATTTCTGAAGGCACTAAGGCATAGCAGGCCTCAATTGGCGCATCCATCCATCTACCACTCCACATACTAAAGAGCACTGTCCACTGTGTAGATCAAAACAGAACAGGGGGCCTCTAATCTGTACTCTCCATCAGACAGACGGGCTGTGCTTTGAGAGCACAACCCACCGCTATCTCCTTCCAGGTGTGAGGCAACATCACATAGCCTTTGAACTAATGGAGAAATAGGTTGAAATGCAGCCAGTATGGAGAGGCTGTCAACTCCTAAACCGAGAGGGTGGAGCACTCTATCTATACAGCCACTTGAGTCCAACCATGCTCCCAAAAAGACTAAGTAGGTCACTGTCTGTATATACTGTACCATAGTACTTTATCAACATTTAAATACATTTGCATCCGCATCAAGTCTTCATCACAACTGGAAAATGTGGGATACATATTGGAAGAATTTCTGAAAACCACAGAGACCTGTTTAAGTAAAGCCTGGGTCATTGTAGACGACGGGCCTACTCTTGGTCTCTGGTCTCCTGGTCTCTGGTCCCCTGGTCCCCCTGCATGTGAAGCTTTTCCTCATTGACAGCATATTCAGAGCATAACCCCCTGCATCACCCTATCCTCTCTACCCGCTTGCCTCAGAGGTGACAAACCGTGTGTAACATGCAATTAGGCAGCTCAGTACCATCACATGGGTGAAGGGGATGACACCTGGGGTGTATTGGGGTGATGACAGCCCTTGTCCCAATGCTCCTTGTCGTTCCAGACCGCTGCCTACACAATGAGGGCAAGACGACAGGGGGAGACGACAGGGGGAGACGACAGGAGGAGACGATGGGGGGAAACGACGGGGGGAGACGACGAGGGGAGACGACGGGGGGAGATGACGGGAGACGACGGGGGGAGACGACAGGGGGAGACGACAGGGGGAGACGACAGGGGGAGACGACGGGGCGAGACGACAGGGGGAGACGACAGGGGGAGACGACAGGGCGAGACGACAGGGGGAGCTCAGTAGAGGCTCGCTAGGATGATAAAGACTGCGTCTGAAGCTGTCACTGTCTCCATCTCTACCATCTTCCTTTCCCTCCACCTCTCCTTCCTGTCACTGTCTCCTTCTCTACCATCTTCCTTTCCCTCCACCTCTCCTTCCTGTCACTGTCTCCTTCTCTACCATATTCCTTTCCCTCCACCTCTCCTTTTTGTCACCGTCTCCTTCTCTACCATCTTCCTTTCCCTTCACCTCTCCTTCCTGTCACTGTCTCCTTCTCTACCATCTTCCTTTCCCTCCACCTCTCCTTCCTGTCACTGTCTCCTCGTCTACCATCTTCCTTTCCCTCCACCTCTCCTTCCTGTCACTGTCTCCTTCTCTACCATCTTCCTTTCCCTCCACCTCTCCTTCCTGTCACTGTCTCCTTCTCTACCATCTTCCTTTCCCTCCACCTCTCCTTCTCGCCCTCCACCTTTGTCTTTGGTGTGTGTGTGTTCAGTGTGTGTGTGTGTGTGTGTGTGTGTGTGTGTACACACAATTGGTACTATACGTGTGAGTACCAGAAATGCTCACAATAATAGTAACCCCCCCCAAATTCTGAAGTCCTCACTTGTAAAAAGGCAATTTCAGGTTTAGGGGTTAGGTTTAGGGTTAAAATTAGGGTTAGGGAAAATATGATTTTGAATGGGAATCAACTGTTGGTCCCCAAAGTATAGTAAGAAATAGAAACGTGTGTGTGTGTGTCTGCGCTCAAGAGGAATAGTGTAGAGGGAACACAGAGGGACAAGGCCATCTGATGGACACAAAAGCCTCTATTAGATCTTGCCTTGCATGATAGGACACAACCTCTCACAGCACAAATCAGGGATATAAATGTCACCTTACATGGAGGGACAGGGAGAGCCAGAGGCAGACAGCCAGGGCAGTTGCAGACATTGACTGGCCAAAATAATTGAGAAATAGCCCTTAGAGAGCCCAGGTCCCATGTTTGATCCAGAATGGAGTCAACCTGTAACATACTGCTCCACTGCTCTGCTGATAATGAGACCCTGGCAGTCCTACCACACAGGAGGGCTGTTTATGGCTGTGCCAGTCCCAGTGTGTTAGTCTCAGCAGTGGTATTAAGGCTGTTTCCATATACATTGACAGCCGTCATGATTGTGTGTGTGTGTGTGTGTGTGTGTGTGTGTTTCAAAGCCAAAGCACAGCGGTTCTCTGTTCCCAGCCTGTGACACGTTGAAGGCATTTGCCTCTGCACACCCACTGGGTTAATGAGCAGGCTTTTCAATTAGAGGTGATTTTCTCTGAGGAGCTGCTGGATGAGTTGGCCCAGCTGCCTGGGTGCCTGCTGCTCTCACTGGCACTCTCTCTGTTCCTCTCTCTCTCTCCATTTCTCCCTTCCCTTACAGCCCCCCCCCTCCCTTCCTCTCTCCCTGTCCCTGTCCCCCTCTCTCTGCTCCCTTCTGTCTCCCTTTCTCTCTCTGTCCCCCTCTCTCAGTGGCAGACTGGGACAAGGAATAAGTTAACACATCCAAGCAGGAATGCATGAACCTAATCCAGTGATGTAATATATTTTGGGTTGACAATTAGACTATAGTTGCTGTAATTTACTGTCAAATAGGACTTTTTTTCAATAGAGATGAATTACACACATGAATTACACTAACCAGTGGCGACCCATTATTCAGGGCAGGTGGGGCTCGTTTTGAATACCACATTTTCAGGGGGAAATTTTGTTATGTTAGCATTAATACGTGTCACATATCAGTTTGCAAAAAATGTAGTAAAGCCGCATTGAGTAAGGCAGATCCAAAATGTAGTGGTGGTGGTGGTGGGGGAGCCATGGGAAAATACGGAGCGTAGGTGTTGGTAATGTTCTCTATTTGCGCCATGATAAGCTCAGTGTTCTGTCACTTGTGGGGACGGTACTGTATCTAGAAAATGGAGTGGCTGTGTGGTCCCAAATCTGGGATTAAGTGTTTCTTTTTCAAGTTTAAAAGAATAAACATTGACCATACTGTCAATGAACCATGATTTGTGCTGTGCTCAAAACAACTGTTAACTTTTTTGGGATGAATAGCGTGCCCAGAGTGAACTGCCTCCTACTCTGTCCCAGATGCTAATATTTTTATTTATTTTATTTATTTACTTCACCTTTATTTAACCAGGTAGGCTAGTTGAGAACAAGTTCTCATTTGCAACTGCGACCTGGCCAAGATAAAGCGTAGCAATTCGACACATACAACAACACAGAGTTTCACATGGAATAAACAAAACATACAGTCAATAATACAGTAGAACAAAAGAAAACAAAAAGTATATATACAGTGAGTGCAAATGAGGTAAGTTAAGGAAATAAATAGGCCATGGTGGCGAAGTAATTACAATATAGCAATTAAACACTGGAATAGTAGATTGGCAGAAGATGAATGTGCAGGTAGAGATACTGGGTGCAAAAGAGCAAAATAAATAAATAAATACCAGTATGGGGATGAGGTAGGTAGATAGATGGGCTGTTTACAGATGGGCTATGTACAGGTGCAGTGATCTGTAAGCTGCTCTGACAGCTGGTGCTTAAAGCTAGTGAGGGAGATGTGAGTCTCCAGCTTCAGAGATTTTTTCAATTCGTTCCAGTCATGGGCAGCAGAGAACTGGAAGGAAAGATGAACAAAGGAGGAATTGGCTTTGGGGGTGACCAGTGAGACATACCTGCTGGAGCGCGTGCTACGAGTGGGTGCTGCTATGGTGACCGGTGAGCTGAGATAAGGCGGGGCTTTACCTAGCAGAGACTTGTAGTTAACCTGTAGCCAGTGGGTTTGGTGACGAGTATGAAGCGAAGGCCAACCAACGAGAGCGTACAGGTCGCAATGGTGGGTAGTGTATGGTGGGTGGTGACAAAACGGATGGCACTGTGATAGACTGCATCCAGTTTGTTGAGTAGAGTGTTGGAGGCTATTTTATAGATGACATCACCGAAGACGAGGATCGGTAGGATGGTCAGTTTCACGAGGGCATGTTTGGCAGCATGAGTGAAGGATGCTTTGTTGCGATATAGGAAGCCGATTCTAGATTTAATTTTTGATTGGAGATGCTTAATGTGAGTCTGGAAGGAGAGTTTACAGTCTAACCAGACACCCAGGTATTTGTAGTTGTCCACGTATTCTAAGTCAGAGCCGTCCAGAGATGTGATGCTGGACAGGAGAGCAGGTGCGGGCAGTGATCGATTGAATAGCATGCATTTAGTTTTACTTGCGTTTAAGAGCAGTTGGAGGCCATGGAAGGAGAGTTGTATGGCATTGAGGCTCGTCTGGAGGTTAGTTAACACAGTGTCCAAGGAGGGGCCAGAAGTATACAGAATGGTGTCGTCTGCGTAGAGGTGGATCAGAGAATCACCAGCAGCAAGAGCAACATCATTGATGTATACAGAAAAGAGAGTCGGCCCGAGAATTGAACCCTGTGGCACACCCATAGAGACTGTCAGAGGTCCGGACAACAGGCCCTCCGATTTGGCACACAACTCTATCAGAGAAGTAGTTGGTAAACCAGGCGAGGCAATCATTTGAGAAGCCAAGGCTGTCGAGTCTGCCAATAAGAATGTTGTGATTGACAGAGTCGAAAGCCATCTTATCGATGGCGGTTATGATCGTTTAGAACCTTGAGCGTGGCTGAGGTGCACCCATGACCAGCTCTGAAACCAGATTGCATAGCGGAGAAGGTATGGTGGGATTCGAAATGGTCAGTAATCTGTTTGTTAACTTGGCTTTCGAAGACCTTAGAAAGACAGGGTAGGATAGATATAGGTCTGTAGCAGTGGTGGGTCTAGAGTGTCACCCACTTTGAAGAAGGGGATGACCGTGGCAGCTTTCCAATCTTTGGGAATCTCAGACGATACGAAAGAGAGGTTGAACAGGCTAGTAAATGGTTTGCAACAATTTTGGCAGATCATTTTAGAAAGAGAGGGTCCTAAGCTTGCCTTAGCTTTTCTAACTGCCTGTGTATATTTGTTCCTAACTTCCCTGAAAAGTTGCATATCAAGGGGGCTATTCGATGCTAATGCAGAACACAGAACGAATATATGCATATTATTATTAGTATTGGATAGAAAACACTCTGAAGTTTCTAAAACTGTTTTAATGATGTCTGTGAGTATAACAGAACTCATATGGCACGGGAAAACCTGAGAAAAATCCAACCCGGAAGTGGGATATCTGAGGTTTGTAGTTTTCAAAGCTTGGCCTACCGAATACACAGTGTCTATGGAGTCAAGTTGCACTTCCTACGGCTTCCACTAGATGTCAACCGTCTTTAGAAACTTGTTTCAGGCTTCTGTTATAAAGGAGGGGCTCATGAGACCTGTTTGAGTCAGTGGTCTGGCAGAGTGTCTCAGGTTTGTGAAGCGCGCTCCCAACAGAGTTAGCTCTTGTTCCAGTGCTTTTCTTCAGACATAGGAATTCTCCAGTTGGTAGCTTATTTATGTTTTATGTTAAAAACATCCTAAAGATTGATTCCATACATCGTTTGACTTGTTTCTACGACCTGTAACAGAACTTTGAGTTTTTGTCTGGACGAAGTGCTCGCGCCTCATGAAGATGGATTACTGGGCTGAACACGCTAACAACAAGTGGCTATTTGGACATAAATTATGGACTTTATGGAACTTTATGGAACAAATCAGTCATTTATTGTCGAACTGGGATTCCTGGGAGTGCCTTCTGATGAAGATCATCAAAGGCAAGTGAACTTCGGTTGACTCCAAAATGGCAGATATTTCTCTGGCTGGATTGGGCTCTGAGCTCCGTTGTCAGATTATGCTTTTTCCGTAAAGTTTTTTTGAAATCTGACACAGCGGTTGCATTAAGGAAAAGTCTATCTTTAATTTTGTGAATAACACTTGTATCTTTTATTAATGTTTTTTATGAGTATTTCTGCAAAATCACAGGATGTTTTGGAATCAAAACATTACCGCACGTAATGCGCCAATGTAAACTTAGATTTTTGGATATAAATATGCACATTATCGAACAAAACATACATGTATTGTGTAACATGATGTCCTATGAAGATCATCAAAGGTTAGTGATTCATTTGATCTATATTTCTGCTTTTTGTGACTCCTATCTCTGGCTGGAAAAATGCCTGTGTGTTTTTTTTTCGACTTGGAGGTGATCTAACATAATCATATGTTGTGCTTTCGATGTAAAGCATTTTTGAAATCGGACACGATGGGTAGCTTAACAAGAAGTTAATTGTTCATTTGCTGTATTGGACTTGTTAATGTGTGAAAGTTACATATTTCTAAAAATATTTTTGAATTTCGCGCACTGAATTTTCAGCGGAATGTTGTCAAGGGGTTCCGCTAGTGGAACGCCTGCCCTAGAAAGGTTAACTCGGAACTGTGAAAACTTGACTTCAGTGAGTTCAAGACAACTGGGAATTCTGGAAAAAACTAGCTCCGACTGGGAAATATGTTTTGAACGGCCCATGTTCTGAATTGTGTCGCTGTACATTTCAAAAGTGCTAAACAAATAGTTACATTGACTACGTCCGTCCTAGCTCGCTCATTAAGGTCTTAATCAAAATGACGGATTGCCTCTTATCCGCTTGTCAAATCAAATCAAATTTTTTATTTGTCACATACACATGGTTAGCAGATGTTAATGCGAGTGTAGCGAAATGCTTGTGCTTCTAGTTCCGACAATGCAGTAATAACCAACAAGTAATCTAACTAACAATTCCAAAACTACTGTCTTGTACACAGTGTGAGGGGATAAAGAATATGTACATAAGGATATATGAATGAGTGATGGTACAGAGCAGCATAGGCAAGATACAGTAGATGGTATCGAGTACAGTATATACATATGAGATGAGTATGTAAACAAAGTGGCATAGTTAAAGTGGCTAGTGATACATGTATTACATAAGGATACAGTCGATGATATAGAGTACAGTATATACGTATGCATATGAGATGAATAATGTAGGGTAAGTAACATTATATAAGGTAGCATTGTTTAAAGTGGCTAGTGATATATTTACATCATTTCCCATCAATTCCCATTATTAAAGTGGCTGGAGTTGAGTCAGTGTCAGTGTGTTGGCAGCAGCCACTCAATGTTAGTGGTGGCTGTTTAACAGTCTGATGGCCTTGAGATAGAAGCTGTTTTTCAGTCTCTCGGTCCCAGCTTTGATGCATCTGTACTGACCTCGCCTTCTGGATGAAGCTGGTCTGCGCATGCTCTGAGGGCGCGGCTGGGGATGCCGCCTGGGCATGCAGCCTTGCGAGGGTTAACACGTTTAAATGTCTTACTCACCTCGGCTGCAGTGAAGGAGAGACCGCAAGTTTTCGTTGCAGGCCGTGTCAGTGGCACTGTATTGTCCTCAAAGCGGGCAAAAAAGTGATTTAGTCTGCCTGGGAGCAGGACATCCTGGTCCGTGACTGGGCTGGATTTCTTCCTGTAGTCCGTGATTGACTGTAGACTGAAGCTAAGAACGTTACAGTCTCTGATGTCCCTCTGGAATGCTACCCTTGCTCGGATTTCATCAACCTTGTTGTCAAGAGACTGGGCATTGGCAAGAAGAATGCTAGGGAATGGTGCACGGTGTGCCCGTCTCCGGAGTCTGACCAGAAGACCGCCTCGTTTCCCTCTTTTTCGGAGTCGTTTTTTGGGGTCGCTGCATGGGATCCACTCCGTTGTCCTGTTTGTAAGGCAGAACACAGGATCCGCGTCGCGAAAAACATATTCTTGGTCGTACTGATGGTGAGTTGACGCTGATCTTATATTCAGTAGTTCTTCTCGACTGTATGTAATGAAACCTAAGATGACCTGGGGTACTAATGTAAGAAATAACACGTAAAAAAACTGCATAGTTTCCTAGGAACGCAAAGCGAGGCGGCCATCTCTGTCAGCGCCGGAGTCTATCTAGGACAAGGGGCCTTTTATCAATATATTTGCCTGTATTTAGTGATTGGTGCAGATCGTCTACTTATGCCATAGTTTATACATCTCAATTGTCAGTAGAAACCACAGTAGAAACCACATTTGTTTAAGCAAGTTAGCCATGGCAGTAAATGAGGCTGAATGATATATTTCGCTGCCAGACAAGGCTCCACTGATAGCCAGGTGTAGCAGTGGTAAGATGTTAGGCTGCTGTTGGGACAGCTTTATGTAGGCCCTAACAGTTTGTGGCAGTGGTTGTCTACTATCCAATAGAGCACCACAGTGGCAGTATCATAATACCCATAAAACCTGGCGGTCAAACAGGGAAATAGTTTTTCCACCATTCATTTTTCCCATAAGGGTTGTGTTTCATGTAGGGTTACCCTGGTGTGACGTTTTGATAACCATGTAAATCTCTCGGACAAGGCGACTTTTATCAATATATTTGGATGTATTTATTCTCAGATTCGAACATCATGCAAAACTACAAATTCCTGCAAGCTCCTGCACGTCATCTCTACCTGACACCTTCGCTAACAGGTATTGTGTCAATTTAAAACTTGCACAAGACTGATCACAGAATTGTCCATTTAAAGAAATGTTGACCATTTATGCATTACTACATTTAGCTAACATTAGATAGTTAATCCAGAGAGTTTTATCTTTGCCTTGATTCGGCAGTCTCGTCCAGATCATCATTGAATTTATAGCTCTTTATGTTAGCCACATTAGCAGCTAATTAGCATTTCATTTTTGGGGAGTAAATACAGGCAAATATATTGATAAAAGGCCCATTGTCCTAGATAGATTTACATGGTTCTAAAAAAAAGTCACGCCAGGGTAACCCTACATAAAACACAGCCCTTATTTTACATATTTCTAAAATCCCCTATGGGAAAATGAATGGTGGAAAAACAATTGCAACCATTTCCCTGTTTGACCACTAGGTTTTATGGGTATTATGACTCATACTGTTGTACTCCATGAAGCCTATGCCCTCGCAATTGTCAGTGAGTATTTCCTCTCCATATCTCAAAGCCAAATCAAATAACTTGGTTGTAAAATAGTTGAGCTGAATACTGAGAGTTGAGAAATAAAAATATAACTACAGAAAGTTGAGACCCTCCTCTCTTCAACAGGGACAAAGGGACGAAGCTTACAAAGCTGTGTTTTTCCAGCAATTTCATTTTGAAATTTTATACGATCAGAACATATTTTTCTCTCAAACGCATGGGGGGAGAGGAGAGTGTCTTGCTCATCATAGCAGCAGGCCCCAGCGAGGCCACAGGCCCAGCGGCAGGCAGACACTTTCATTACAGGAATCATGAGGATAACGCACTTCACTGTTTGACCAAATCAAGGTTTTAGCCTCTGAAAAGGTTTTGAGTGAGGTGACAATGAAGAATGTGCTATTTCTACATTAATAGGCTCCTTTCTGTTGTTTACCATCTATGATCCTGGCTGTCTACCTGATGACAGAGTCAGAGCAAGTCTCTTTGTTGATGCCGCATTTGTTGACCTTGAATGTGACTTTGCGTGACCTCAGCTCAGCCTATCAGAAAACCGGGCCGTAGCCCATTAATAAGCCAAAGGCTATTTATAGATTAGTATAACAAAGAAATTGCACAAAAATCTTTCCAAAACAATCTTAACAGGCCCATGGGCAGCCGGCCATGTCACCTTTTTTATTGTTTCCTTTCTATTTAAAACATATATTTTGTGTCAATTTCAACCAGCCCACCAACCAAAAAATGGTCCAGTCCATCTGACATTTGTCAGAATTGCCAGATTGCAAATCTGCCTTGCTCTCTCGCTTTCTCCCTTCCTCTCTCTCAGCTTCCCCTTTTCTTTTTTCTCCCATCCCTTCATCTCCCTTTCCCTCTCTGTCCATCCTGGAGAGCACAGAGAAACAGAGGGGAAACAAAGGTGTTTTATTTGTCTTGTTTGCATGGTTTCTATGTCCCTTAGCCCCAGCGGGTAGCTGTTCAAATTCAGGCTGTGGGGCCCCGGGCGTGTGTGTATGTGTGCATGTGTGGGCGTTGCATGTGTGTGTGTTTGAGGGTGAGGGGGTTAAACCTCTTGACGGTCCCCCTTTTCGTTTGCATAAGTGATTAGGCTCTAATCAAAAGCGAAGCATCAATTCCCTTCCCCCTTAAAGGAGAGTCAGGTAAATGGAGGAGAGGAGCGAGGGATGAGGCGGCTTTATTACACAGCCATGGCACAGGAAGTGCTCTAAGAGGCTGTGACCTTGGCATTCACCATCAGCGCCGCCGCATCCTTCAGCTCTCATCAGCAGCAGAGATGTCAGATGCCAGAAATGGGGGGTGACAATAACAACTAGACGCTAGGCTGCTGTGAAAGCGAGAGGAGAGTCTCTATAGACAGAGACGTCGTGATATTCACCAGGCCCATTTGAACCAGTAGTGAAATAGAAACGTTATTGCCACATCATGGAATAGCACTAAAATGGCTGTTTTCCTAGAACTGTGACAGTCAAAGGGGGAATGGACAAATAAAATACAAAAAGGCACACAGCACGAATTGTAAACACTGTTGTCTCAACATCCTTATTGTTGTTTTAGCAATGTGCACACACATTTACAATAGCCATAACGCAGCAAACATTCTATCAAAGAACCAGATGCTCCATGCCAATATGAGACACACTGTAATGGAGACGTGTGAGATAAAAATAGGCCATGGTAAAATGACATCACTCGCGCGCACACACACACACCTCCATTTGACCTCCTCTGAAGCGCTGTCCCCTCTGAGGATTGCGGGCAGTGCTTCTCCTCTCCTTTCAACAGTCCATTTTTAACCTCCCAAGCAGAGTGAGCTTTATGCTAAACCCCCGACGCTACAAGGAGGGAAAAAAGGCTTTTCACCTTACATGTCCAACACCAAGGTCGTTTGGCACTACAGTATCTGAAAATCACAGGGAGAAAAAAAGGGCCACATTGTGCCTGGTGCTGAGGCAAGATCATTTTACAGAGTGCGCCAGGGGATTAAATGAAGGCAGTAAAGTTAACCTTGGAGCAATCAGACCTCCTCTCTACCTTCAACTAGTGCCAACATGGAAGCAGGGCTGGGGCTGGCAAACGTAACACAGTGCCTGTTTACTAGCCAAGCCAAGGCCTGGACTGACGACAGATAGCACTAGATCTGCTGGGGTCCCTCCACACAGGAAACAGCTAGAGGCTTTGTTCTTGCTTTTTGTCTTTTCATTTGATTTTTAATCTGTGTGAGGAGGTGGAGGAGGAACAGGGAGGGGAGGAGGAGGAGGGAGGAAGAGGAGGAAGAATTGTTTATGTCATCACCATGGAAGGCATGTGTATGGCCTGTATGGATTAGAGAAAGCTAACTTGGCATTTCATCCTCTCATTCATGTAATGAAACCTCAAATTCAAGGCATACAGTATGACATGCGTACAGGTTCCGATGTGTACACAGTAGAGAATCGCCTGGAGGAATGATATGTTTTAATGGTGGTGTCATACATTCGGTTTGTGTAAAATAAAATGTTACTGTTGAAATTATTATTATTTATTTGAAAATATATTTTGTGTGGGGTTGGTGAAACTAACTCACTATACTTTAAAATGACTTAAAAAAAAAGGGAAAATGTGCAGTAATGATAATGGACCTACATTCATACAGTTTGACTGTCCAGCTGCTAACAATCACTGAAATGAAAGACAGTCAAAGATCATTGAACATTCCCAAAAATATAGATTTATTTTTGCAAATTTTGACGCAGACTAAATATAAGACATTGTCAGTGCAGCCCTCCAGACCTGGTCTAAATATAAGACATTGTCAGTGCAGCCCTCCAGACCTGGTCTAAATATAAGACATTGTCAGTGCAGCCCTCTGGACCTGGTCTAAATATAAGACATTGTCAGTGCAGCCCTCCAGACCTGGTCTAAATATAAGACATTGTCAGTGCAGCCCTCCAGACCTGGTCTAAATATAAGACATTGTCAGTGCAGCCCTCCAGACCTGGTCTAAATATAAGACATTGTCAGTGCAGCCCTCCAGACCTGGTCTAAATATAAGACATTGTCAGTGCAGCCCTCCAGACCTGGTCTAAATATAAGACATTGTCAGTGCAGCCCTCCGGACCTGGTCTAAATATAAGACATTGTCAGTGCAGCCCTCCAGACCTGGTCTAAATATAAGACATTGTCAGTGCAGCCCTCCGGACCTGGTCTAAATATAAGACATTGTCAGTGCAGCCCTCCAGACCTGGTCTAAATATAAGACATTGTCAGTGCAGCCCTCCAGACCTGGTCTAAATATAAGACATTGTCAGTGCAGCCCTCCAGACCTGGTCTAAATATAAGACATTGTCAGTGCAGCCCTCCAGACCTGGTCTAAATATAAGACATTGTCAGTGCAGCCCTCCAGACCTGGTCTAAATATAAGACATTGTCAGTGCAGCCCTCCAGACCTGGTCTAAATATAAGACATTGTCAGTGCAGCCCTCCAGACCTGGTCTAAATATAAGACATTGTCAGTGCAGCCCTCCAGACTTGGTTGAAGACCGAATGCATCCCCCAGGACACCTTTGTTTGAATCCCTTTCCCCTGGTATAGTAACAGCACTGGATGATTTCTCCAGTACCTCACCAATTTACACGCATTCATTATTCATCTGTGTCGGTAATATTCCTTCTGAATGTGGACGTTTGTTTGCGACTCCGTTTGATACGTATTCACACTGCTGCTGGGGAGTACACCGAGATGCTCTGACTATAGAGACAACAAACCTGCTGAAATACTATACTGATGTTCTCCACTCCACACTCAACCGACGTTTGACACTGCTCACAGATGCAGTGGGTTCTTGTATCTTTGTATGAGCATGGGGCTAAGGCCCCAAGAACAACAGCCAGAGACTGCAAACAAAATGTAACATTTCAGACAATTGAAGTTAAATCACCAAAAAACCCAGCAAAGCCCCTACATTGTCATCATTACTAGAGTACACTGGTGTTTCATATCTAAATAAACATTACCTGACTCCTATTTGAAAGACACAGTAGGTTCTAAATACTAAATTGACCATCCACAAGAAAAACACATACTCACTGAAGCACTGCTAGGTCCCCTCCTGTATATGTGTATATGAATGCCCCTCCTGTGTATGTGTATATGAATGCTCCTCCTGTATATGTGTATATGAATGCCCCTCCTGTGTATGTGTATATGAATGCTCCTCCTGTATATGTGTATATGAATGCCCCTCCTGTGTATGTGTATACGAATGCCCCTCCTGTATATGTGTATATGAATGCCCCTCCTGTGTATGTGTATATGAATGCTCCTCCTGTATATGTGTATATGAATGCCCCTCCTGTGTCTGTGTATACGAATGCCCCTCCTGTATATGTGTATATGAATGCCCCTCCTGTGTATGTGTATATGAATGCTCCTCCTGTATATGTGTATATGAATGCCCCTCCTGTGTATGTGTATATGAATGCCCCTCCTGTATATGTGTATATGTATTTCCCTCCTGTATATGTGTATATGAATTCCCTCCTGTATAAGTGTATATGAATGCCCCTTCTGTATATGTGTATATGAATTCCCCTCCTGTATATGTGTATATGAATGCCCCTCCTGCATATGTGTATATGAATGCCCCTCCTGTATATGTGTATATGAATGCCCCTCCTGTATAAGTGTATATGAATGCCCCTCCTGTATATGAATGCCCCTCCTGTATATGTGTATATGAATGCCCCTCCTGTATATGTGTATATGAATGCCCCTCCTGTATATGTGTATATGAATGCCCCTCCTGTATATGTGTATATGAATGCCCCTCCTGTATAAGTGTATATGAATGCCCCTCCTGTATATGTGTATATGAATTCCCCTCCTGTATAAGTGTATATGAATGCCCCTCCTGTATATGTGTATATGAATGCCCCTCCTGTATATGTGTATATGAATGCCCCTCCTGTATATGTATATATATGAATGCCCCTCCTGTATATGTATATATGAATGCCCCTCCTGTATATGTGTATATGAATGCCCCTCCTGTATATGTATATATGAATTCCCCTCCTGTATATGTGTATATGAATGCCCCTCCTGAATATGTGTATATGAATGCCCCTCCTGTATATGTGTATATGAATGCCCCTCCTGTATATGTGTATATGAATGCCCCTCCTGTATATGAATACCTCTCCTGAATATGAATGCCCCTCCTGTATAAGTGTATATGAAGACCCCTCCTGTATATGTGTATATGAATTCCCTGCGGGCTGGATAATCGTGGAGCATCTCGTCATGGCAGTCCCTAGCATGGTGACAGTCACTCTCTCCCTCTGGCAACATTCCAAGCTGGGTATACTGATGCCAGGTGGCAGAGAGAACACAGGTCACTCATAACATGTTGAAATAAGGCGTGAAATCAAGCTCTAACATTTTCCATTGTAGAGGTCTTTAGAGGAGAGTGAATGGTGACATAATTGCATAATGTTACCTTAACAAATCACATTTGGAGAATTGGATTTTTCCACAGTATAATAACTGGCAGAGTGATGATGCGATGAGTGAGAGTGGGTGCCAGGACAGAATTCATCCCTTACTGAAGCCATTTGGGTTACAGAGAGTGACATGGCATTACAACATAACATAATCATCTTCAGGAACCCAGCTGAGATCAGAGAGAGAACAGTGTGTGTGTGTGTGTGTGTGTGTGTGTGTGTGTGTGTGTGTGTGTGTGTGTGTGTGTGTGTGTGTGAGGAGGGAGGCGGGGAGTGGGATGTGTGTTTGTGAGCCAACAGGGGGTCCATTACCTCACCCCAGCAGGCAGGCAGAGAAGCACACAGTGCCTAACAAGATGGAACTTACCAGGGAATTGGTAGCTGTAACTCGGGGCAAAACCAGTGTATCCACGGCCGTACGTTGCTACAATGTTTGGGTAACCTAGGAGAAGGGGGGACAATCAGGAGTTGTGTTAAACCATCTTGGCCTCCCATCACTTTACACACGCACGCACACACACACACACATAGACACAGACACAGACACAGACACACACACACACACACACACAGCCCTGTTGCTGGTGCTAGATTGCAGATGAGTCATGAGGCTCAGTTTGAGCTGATGAGCATCAGAAGTGTTCCAGTCTCAGCCTGTCATGCTATCCAGCCTCCTCCTCCCCAGCCTGTCATGCTATCCAGCCTCCTCCTCCCTAGCCTGTCATGCTATCCAGCCTCCTCCTCCCTAGCCTGTCATGCTCTCCAGCCTCCTCCCTAGCCTGTCATGCTCTCCAGCCTCCTCCCTAGCCTGTCATGCTATCCAGCCTCCTCCTCCCTAGCCTGTCATGCTCTCCAGCCTCCTCCTCTCCAGCCTGTCATGCTCTCCTGCCTGTCATGCTCTCCAGCCTCCTCCTCCCCAGCCTGTCATGCTCTCCAGCCTCCTCCTCCCTAGCCTGTCATGCAATCCAGCCTCCTCCTCCCTAGCCTGTCATGCTCTCCAGCCTCCTCCTCCCTAGCCTGTCATGCTCTCCAGCCTCCTCCTCCCCAGCCTGTCATGCTATCCAGCCTCCTCCTCCCCAGCCTGTCATGCTCTCCAGCCTCCTCCTCCCCAGCCTGTCAGGCTCTCCAGCCTCCTCCTCCCTAGCCTGTCATGCTCTCCAGCCTCCTCCTCCCCAGCCGGTCATGCTCTCCAGCCTCCTCCTCCCTAGCCTTTCATGCTCTCCAGCCTCCTCCTCCCTAGCCTGTCATGCTCTCCAGCCTCCTCCTCCCCAGCCTGCCAGACTCCTCTACCTCCCCAGAGGCTCCCAGACGACCCCTCGTCGGCTCCCAGGGTTACATGGCAACAGGATGTCTGGAATCTGTCCAGGTTTTTTGTCACCTGTACACTGTCATTGATGGATAACCTTTCAATTAGAGCCCCGGCTAATCGATCATGAACGACACGGCGCTGCAAGACAATGAGTGGATGAGATTTGTGCAAGGACACTATGGATTAGAGAGTCTTTCTGATATGTGAGGCTACCTTGGTGCGCTGGGCGGGCCGTAATATCCGCTGAGATACCACAGAACAGGCAAGAAGAAATACGATGGCGTGATTGTAAAAAGTCACTCCAAAAGTGGCAAAAAAGAAACTGCTATTTGAATCTGCTATTTGGGAATATACTTGGAATATGTTAAGTTGTGCCATATTTGCTGAGGCAGAAATTTTTAATGATGATAGTTCAGAAGTGCTCCTTTAGCTCCCAAAGTCTCCTATTTCATAGCTTCCGATAGAGCCGTGACTGTTTCAAGGGTGTGTGTGTGTGTGTGTGTGTGTGTGTGTGTGTGTGTGTGTGTGTGTGTGTGTGTGTGTGTGTGTGTGTGTGTGTGTGTTAAAAAAACACCACATCAGCAGTGTTTGCATTGTTGGATCCGTTGGAGCACATCCTGGTCACAGTGGAAGATAAGAGGGAAATAAAGTGGGATGGGACCCAACACACATGCTGCTCTTGTATGGTTGCCAGATTGGAGGCAGGAGCTGTCACAGTCCAACTGAGTCTCAATGGACACTTGAAGGCAGATGAGCTGTTGTTTAAATCCTGCTACAGTGCCCTATCTCTGCTCACAAACAACAACAGCAGTTTACTTGCACTTTTTGTGTGTGTATGTGTGCATGTGTTTGTGTGTGAGAGAAACAGAGAGAGAGAGAGAGAAACAGAGAGAACAGAGAGAGAGAGAAACAGAGAGAGAGAAACAGAGAGAGAGAAGGAAGTAAATGCAATATAGTGGTTCCTACTGGGTTCTGACACACTAGACTCGATAACATTTATAATCACACAGGTCATACAGCTCAAGCTGAGTGACCTCATTTCCTCCATCCAGACCTGGTTTCCTTCTCACTGGCCTAGAGAGATACTGGACTCTATGAAATGAGCACTTACTGATCACACTGAGCTTCTGACAACATGTGTATATATATACACATCTGTCTACATATTACACTGATATCGGTTCTACCCCAAACTGTGTGGACCAGGTTTGGTAGCCATACACTGAATGTGAGCTATTCATTTATTTGTGTGGATATTTAAAGATGTCTATTAAGCTTTTTTGACTAGCAACTGCAACTTAATTCTTACAAATGATGTGTCGTTTAACTGTGTGATCAGGGCTAAATGAGCAGTTCTTTTAACTGTGGAATGCTATGCAATGTTAACAGACCGTAGCCTCTAAACTAACGTCAGGACTACGTCAGGACTACGTCAGTATCCATGCACTGTTTATTTCTCCTCTTAAAGAGGAGTAAATGCCAGAGGCTAAATATACATGACATGGGCTTTTCCTCTGACATGTAAAGAGGTTGCAGAGAAAGAGAATGTGTGTGTTTGGTGGGGCTCTATTGACAGTGTGAGATTAACACAGAAGCAAGCCAGCACCTCGGGTTTGGAGTGTGTGTGTGTGTCTGTGTTGCTGGTAGCCATGCCTCGTCAGCAAAACAAACAACAGCCCAGCTAGGGCTGTGGTGGTCATGAAATTTTGTCAGCCGGTAACTGTCGTGCAGCCTCAAGGTCTGTGCTCAACTCAGCCTATCAGTGCTTGCTGTTGTCTGCAAGAACACGCACAGACATTAACACACAGATTTGCAGGCACTCATGCACACTCTCAGTCATATTCCAGACATACAGATGTACACATTAACACATACATACACTAATTCCTCCGTGGCTCTGCTGTCTGCAAACGTTAGGCTACAATGAATTATACAGCTACATTAATACAGTAGAACACAGCTACACAGGTCTGCATAATGAAACACACACACACACACACACACACACACACACACACACACACACACACACACACACACACACACTACACCCTTTAAATGAACACATATTTACTCCTCAGGCATCACATCCTTGTTGTGCATATTGAAAAGCAACAATGATGAACTGGGAGACATAGGAACCTGTCTCACAGACATTTTTCCAGGTGGAAAAAACAATGTCTTTGCACAACAATAGAGTTTGGCTGATATAAGAGGAGTGTGTGTGTGTGTGTGCACTTCGCCCTGCCTAGCAGGTGAGAGGATCACAGTGTGCTTCTGCTTTCCTCCAGGAGGCGGAGCTAGGCTAGACAAAGACATCCAGACAAGAGAGGATGGAGACATGGAAACAGGGGGGGGGGGGGTCTGGCTGTCGAGACGAGGCATGGCGGTGGCCAACAAGACCGTGCGTCGACACATGCACGCACACACACACAGGAGATAGGAAGTGATTGGTCTGACATGTTTTCTGGCTCCTCTCCTCCGTCTCTCCCGTCTTCCTCTCGGTGTATATCTCAGTAAATAAAGGCTGGCCCCACTAGCTGCCGCAGAGCCTCAGGGCCTGTGTATTAATATGCATACTAATGCCCTTTTTTATGGCCCAACAGTTCAGATTCACTTTAAAATCAATTATGCATCTGGTAAAGCCACACTCTGTACAGGGCTTTAAATGTGTATTAATTTTAGCAAACATACATGCAGGCCCTAACACAATAAAGATAAATGGCTCGATTAGGTGTGGTAAACAAAGCGAACGCGTTTTGGGGGGAGGGGGGGGGGGGGGGGGGGTGTGTTAATGAGATTTTGGCAAGTAAGGAATTAGGGTTCCTTAAATAATGAGCCTTGTTGATTTTTGTATGCAAATTAGCAAACGGAATGTTTCGCTGTCCTGCTTTTCCAATTTAATTTAGATAAGGAGTTTCAGTTCATTCTCCCTCTCTCTCCATCCTCTCCTTCACTGCTCCTCACACATCTCTCCATCCTCTCCTTCACTGCTTCTCACACATCTCTCCATCCTCTCCTTCACTGCTTCTCACACATCTCTCCATCCTCTCCTTCACTGCTTCTCACACATCTCTCCATCCTCTTCTTCACTGCTTCTCAAACATCTCTTCTCCTCTCCTTCACTGCTTCTCACACATCTCTCCATCCTCTTTTTCACTGCTTCTCAAACATCTCTTCTCCTCTCCTTCACTGCTTCTCAAACATCTCTCCATCCTCTTTTTCACTGCTTCTCAAACATCTCTTCTCCTCTCCTCTTCTATGCACTCTTTCCATTTGCTTGACATTTGGTCAGGTTGATCGGCGATACATCAGAATATGTTCACCAGATTCTTGTGGAGTCTCTTCACATTACACTAAAACAGGGCTCTCCAACCCTGTTCCTGGAGATCTACCCTCCTGTAGGTTTTCACTCCAACCCCAGTTGTAACTAACCTGATTCAACTTATCATCCAGCTAATTATTAGAATCAGGTGCTCTAAATTAGGGTTGGAGCGAACCCCTACATGAGGGTAGCTCTCCAGGAACACGGTTGGAGAACCCTGCTCTAAACTGTGTCTGTTGACAGGGTATTGACAAAATCACCTGTAGAGAAACTTGACACATCTCTACCAAACCAACCAGGCTGAGTTAGAGTTTGGTGCCTCCAGCAGACTTCAGGAACTACAGCTGGAGGTTTGTGGTGGAGAAGTTGGAGAATGAATGATGTTGATGAACTATAGTAGGAGACAAGCCCTCCTCTCCTCTAATCCCCCCAACAGATGAAACCCTGTGATATCCATACCCTATTATTCAGCAATCTTCAGGTCTGGCAGATGAAATCATACATTTATAATTTAACATTACTTCAATTTTCCTCTTCATTTACTTCTGTAATGCATAGCCCTGCTTGGATGAATTTGGGGGCTGGGAGAATGGAAGTTTGGGGGGGTGGGTGGGGGGTTCGAGGCAGTGGATATGGTAACGGAACTGTCTGAATATCAATAGAATATTTAATGCAAGCCCCTATGAGGATGCTTCATCAAGCCAAATTACGGGTAGGGCGACCTATCCTGCAGCTTCCATTAGCCGTCATTCGGATTCAGCACCCAGCATCAAACTATTTATTTGCTTCAGTTACTTTGAGCAGACGATCAATCTAACAGTAATTATCTCTTGTCACTAACGCTGGGCTGAAGCTCTGAGGAGAGCTGGAGAAGGGAGGAGGGAACTGGAAAGGGGGGGGGGGTAAAGCGGGGTGGGGGAGCCTTCTCAGGATCCTTGTTTCCTGTCTTTCCCTTGTCAAATCTACATGAAAATGGGGGAACACTCTAAGTGAATGGCTGTTAGGGAGGGGATCTTTGTATAGTCGTGAGGAGGGAGGAAGGAAGGTGGGTCTCCAGCAGACCATTGCTGGCAGCATTTCCTGGAATGAGCTCTCGTCTAGCTGATGTTTATAAATGGCAGCAACTTGTAGGAGTCATTTGACTGTATTTCCCTTGCCTTGTTATTCCTTCATTGTGTTTTGGGGAGCGTGTCCTGTTAGATACATTCCTATAGATAGTAAGTGGCTGAGAGTCTCCGTGTCAGGCAGAAATCACTAGCACTATCAGAGCCAGAATCAGGATTGGTAACCGAGGTGGTGTTGGTATCAGACAGTGTGAGAGAACATGTCAGCGGTGGAGAGAGACACAGCTAGTCCGTGTCAGGCAGAGTGCCCTTCCTGTCCTGCCACAGCACTAGAAACAATGGTAATGTCAAAGTCTTGGTAAGGGTCACTTGGGACATGTTGGTGGGCTACTTTTGCTAATTGCCATATTGGGTTTTGTCAATATTACCATAAGGCCGCATTCATTCTGAAAATATGTCTTGTACCAATCCAAGTGTACTCACTCAGCATGCCCATCCCCAGCATGAAGGCATCCATGGTGTAGGGCAGGCCCCTGGCCCTGCCTCGCGTACCTGGAGGGAACATCACCTCCTTGGGCTGGGCCTTCTTGCATTCTACCTGTGGACAGGACACAACGAGACATACATCTGTGACAAGTTCCCTCACAGTACACAGGATGAACATAGACAATACATTAATAGACATTGAATACATTCAAGGAATATGGCAAGTGTCAGAGGTTTCAGGACAGACAACGAGACACACATCAGTCATACGTGAAAAGACGTCTTACTGTACTTGAGATGAACATCCAGTACATACTGTAGGCACTGAAATACATGAAAGGAATATGGAAGTGTTGACCCCATGTCACACAGGGTTTTCAGAGTAGCGCCATCAGGTGGACCACCTGACCATCAAACCTAACATCTTTCATTTTGGGCTAAATGAAGAACAGAGAAGGGATCCTTGCGTTTCCTTCCCATCTCCTCACAGCTGAAATGAGCACCCATGTTTGCTTGTTCTCTTATGTCAGGGCTGCTGCATCTCCAGGTAAAGTTTGGATTCTCTCTCTCTCTCTCTCTCTCTCTCTCCCTCTCCCTCTCTCTCCCAATCTCTCTCCCAATCTCTCAATATCTCAATCTCTCTCTCAATCTCTCTCTCTCAATCTCTCAAGCTCTCTCTCTCTCTCTCTGACTGCTTCTACCCCAGGGCAGTATTAACCCCCCATCACATACACAACTCCATCGCCTGTTCTGCCGTTTACATTTGCTCCCCCCATCTACACACACACACACACACACACACACACACACACACACACACACACACACACACACCCCGCTGTGCTGACTGACATTCCCTCCTCCTAACACAATGCTTATTGCTCTTATACCAGGGCTATCAAAAGCATCCTAAAACACACCATGGCCATCGTTTTATTAAGGTACATTTATTTGTTTCAATGGCTATGCCAGTGTCATCATTATCCTTCAATCAATACATTGAAAACACTAACAATGGTAGAGCAGACACAGGCTATGCTAGAGGCCATGCTAACCTTCAACCTACCCTCTAATTAAACACAATGGTAGAGCAGACACAGGCTATGCTTGAGGCCATGCTAACCTTAATCCTAGCCTCTAATCAAACACAATGGTAGAGCAGACACAGGCTATGCTAGAGGCCATGCTAACCTTCAACCTACCCTCTAATTAAACACAATGGTAGAGCAGACACAGGCTATGCTTGAGGCCATGCTAACCTTAATCCTAGCCTCTAATCAAACACAATGGTAGAGCAGACACAGGCTATGCTAGAGGCCATGCTAACCTTCAACCTACCCTCTAATTAAACACAATGGTAGAGCAGACACAGGCTATGCTTGAGGCCATGCTAACCTTAATCCTAGCCTCTAATCAAACACAATGGTAGAGCAGACACAGGCTATGCTAGAGGCCATGCTAACCTTCAACCTACCCTCTAATTAAACACAATGGTAGAGCAGACACAGGCTATGCTTGAGGCCATGCTAACCTTAATCCTAGCCTCTAATCAAACACAATGGTAGAGCAGACACAGGCTATGCTAGAGACAATGCTAACCTTCAACCTACCCTCTAATTAAACACAATGGTAGAGCAGACACAGGCTATGCTAGAGACAATGCTAACCTTCAACCTACCCTCTAATTAAACACAATGGTAGAGAAGACACAGGCTATGCTAGAGGCCATGCTAACCTTCAACCTACCCTCTAATTAAACACAATGGTAGAGAAGACACAGGCTATGCTAGAGGCCATGCTAACCTTAATCCTAGCCTCTAATTAAACACAATGGTAGAGCAGACAGAGGCTATGCTAGAGGCCATGCTAACCTTAATCCTAGCCTCTAATTAAACACAATGGTAAAACAGTAGCTGTCTATAATTATATCAGCATCAGGCGGGTGAAGAGGGGGGCAGGCGTAGTGGGCAAGGGGAGCAGTAGTGGGTTACTGCCCGCTGCTGGCTAATGGCCGTGGAGAGCTGGTCGTGATCGGGGTGGGTGTCATCAGTGCCAGCAGAGCGGTGGGGCCAGGGCCCGTTAGTTAAGAGGCTTGATGGGCGCTTCCCTGTTATTACTTAACTAATTATATGGATGGCTCAGGTTTCAACCAGTGCTGATGAGGTCCTTCAGCTCTTAATGAAAATATGAAGGGGAGCAAATGGTGTGGGGGAGTGAGGTGGGTGGAGTTATGGCCGGCGTTCTTATCAGGGCAGTGGAGAAAGACGAGGGAGGAGAGAGGATAGAGTATGACAGTGTGTGATTCTCTGGTGTTTGAGTCTGTGGTTTTCTAAGTTTCTAAGTCATCCATCTGTCTGTAAACTTTAGACAAATGTCCAGTAGTCATCATGAAATAAAATTATCAAAAGGCAGAGATGATATACAGAAGCAGGTCGGATGATTTGTCACTAGATACATTTCCAGCGCGATATAAAACATTCTTCTTGTGTTGTGATCAAAATGTTTAGAGAGTGAATTTTTTAAATGTTCTTATCAGTAACTAATTCCAACATGTTATTTATACAAGCATACATTTGCCTAATCTATTCATAATGACATTCTTGTGAGCAGAGTATCTCGGCGCACACATGCACAGACCTCTGTCAGAGTGGTTTGATTGACAGGTCCACCCAGGACCAGAGGGCAGGGAGCTGTGAAGGGCAGGGAGCTGTGGGGGGCAGATGCCACCTGCCAGTCTCCTCCTGCGGGGGGGGGGGGGGGGGGGGTAATGAGAGAACACCCTCCTCCCCTCCACTCCTCTCCCTCCTCCCCACCTCTCCCCCATCATGAGCTTTAATGCATGAAAGTGGGGACGCGTTTTTAATGTTAACCAGCCCTTTTAACACCAACAACCTCCCTATTGTGACAATGTGACTGCCGTTACAAACAACCCCTACTAAAGAACAATTATTCTACAAGGAAACAATTACAGAAGAGCAATCATTTTTCTGTTGGTAAGTGCCCATTGCCCACGTAGATTTCCATATGTTAACAATATTCCAGCTCATATTAGTCAGGATCAAAGCCTCCTTCATATTAAACTATGTAAAAGTATACATTTCTAAAAGTGACAGAGCTGGGACATCAGCACTTTCTCTCTTTTAGAACGAACCAGTTCAGAAGGAACACTGTCACTTTCCCTGACTGCCATAACGCCTGGAACCAACCTTCTTTAGAGACACATTTTGTTTCCTCCAGCACATTTAAGAGCAGGCACTTCCTCTGACAGGCCCGATAACTAACTGACTGACTGACTGACTGACGGACGGACATGTAAGCGGACGGACGGACATGTAAGCAGTGAAATGCCTGTTTTACCACAGAGATCTCAGGCCTTTCTCTGTCTCTATATCCCGATACCTAACAGCACAGCACTGCCATTACGTCTACTCACATCCCCCAACCATGACCCCCACGGACGGACGGACGGACGGACGGACAGACAGACGGACGGACGGACAGACGGACGGACAGACGGACAGACAGACAGACAGACAGACAGACCCAGACAGACAGAAAGAGAGAAAGAGAGAACGAGACAGACAGACAGACAGACAGACAGACAGACAGACAGACAGACAGACAGACAGACAGACAGACAGACAGACAGACAGACAAAAGGAGAGGAGAGAGAAGTTGCCTCATTCACGGAACTGATTAATTCTCACATCTCTTCTTCCCCTGTCTTCCTCCCCAGAACTGCAGTGCTGCAGAGTGCAGTGCCTGGCTGGCAGAGTGACTCATCCCTCAATACAACAGTACAGTCACTCCAGGCAAGAGAACGAAAGGCACTTAAACCCAAAACCAGAACATCAACATAACAGAGGCAAACATGACAACAGTGGTCACATATCAGATGGCCTGTTTTGACTATTATTATCTGAGCAGGGCTATAAAAAGACATGTACAGTAACCACTCAATTTGTGTACATTTGTATATTTGTGTACATGTAAGCAGTGAAATGCCTGTTTTACCACAGAGATCTCAGGCTTTTCTCTGTATCCCGAGAGAGAGAGAGAGAGAGAGAAGGAAAGAGGAATCTGCTCCGTTGCCTGACGGCAGAACCCTGAACTTAACACTGAGTCATAATTCATGGCAAGTTGAATTAGATTACATGGGAGGAATGGGGAGCCCCTGTACATTATTAATACACTTAAAGCTATTTTGCCTGACACACAAATCTATATATGCAGTGAAAAAAACTATTTAGGCTATTTATGCTTCCAAAACAGAACATCTATTTTCACTGTGGCATTTGCGAGAGGAAAGCGCTTTAGAGCAAATAAAAATGTTACACATGTGTGTGTGTGTGTGTAGTTGGGCTCTTCTTCAGGCAGTGTGTGTGTGTGTCTTGGCTATAGATTACAGAGGGGTCTGGCAGGGTGAAGCGAGCAGAGGGAGCCATCTCCACTGCATCTCCCCTCCACTTTACTGCTTTCTTTTCTTTATGCGTTACATCAACTACAGATAGGAGGTCATAAAACCCTGTTAACTTTACCATACCATTTTCACTGGTGTTCTGCCCTTTTGTCAGTTATGTACAGGAATTCTACTTTATGTATCTCTTGCTCTCTTCAATCCCCCCCCCCCCCCCCCCCCGCCCAACTTTCATTCCCCCTTTCTAAGAAGTGGATTTCCTCCTCTCTCCATTGTGACATGTCTGGTCTGAAAGAGCACTTTGGAAATGGCATGCTCCAATACAATTGGCTGAATTACTGTAATCTTTTAAAATATCACAATTCACCTCTGTTAGCTTAACCTACTCTAAAATACTGCAGTGCTGCTGTGTGTAAACACAAAGGCAGACAGGCGGAGAGAGTGAGAGAGAGAGAGAGAGAGAGAGAGAGATGCAGAGAGAGAGATGCAGAGAGAGAGAGAGAGAGAGAGAGAGAGAGAGATGCAGAGAGAGAGAGAGATGCAGAGAGAGAGAGAGAGAGAGAGAGATAAAGAGAGAGAGAGGGAGGCTTATACTTAAACTCTTTAACATCATCCACAGCTCTGGCATCTTCCCCAATATTTGGAACATAGGACTGATCATCCCAATCCACAAAAGTGGAGACAAATTTGACCTCAATAACTACCATGGGATACGCGTCAACAGCAACCTTGGGAAAATCCTCTGCATTATCATTAACAGCAGATTCATACATTTCCTCAGCAAAAACAATGTATTGAGCAAATGTCAAATAGGCTTTTTATCAAATTACCGTACAATAGACCACGTATTCACCTTGCACACCTTAATTGACAAACAAACAAACCAAAACAAACGCAAAGTCTTCTCATGTTTTGTTGATTTCCAAATTGCTTTCAACTCAATTTGGCATGAGGGTCTGCTATGCAAATTGATGGAAAGTAGTGTTGGGGGAAAAACATACAACATTATAAAATCCATGTACACAAACAACAAGTGTGCAGTTAAAATTGGCAAAAAAAACACACATTTCTTTCCACAGGGCCGGGGGGGTGAGACAGGGATGCAGCTTAAGCCCCACCCTCTTCAACATGTATATCAACGAATTGGTGAGGGCACTAGAACAGTCTGCAGTACCTGGCCTCACCCTACCAAAATCTGTAAAATGTCTACTGTTTGCTGATGATCTCGTGCTTCTGTCCTCAACCAAGGATGCCTACAGCAGCACCTAGATCTTCTGCACAGATCTCAATAAGACAAAAAATATCCAGTTCCCAAGACCACTAATACAAATTCCATCTAGACACCGTTTCCCTAGAGCACACAAAAAACTATACATACCTCGGCCTAAACATCAGCGCCACAGGTGACTTCCACAAAGCTGTAAACGATCTGAGAGACAAGGCAAGAAGGGCGTTCTATGCCATCAAAAGGAACATAAAATTGACATACCAATTAGGATCTGGCTAAAAATACTTGAATCAGTTATAGAACCCGTTTCCCTTTATGATTGTGAGGACTGGGGTCCGCTCACCAACCAAGAATTCCCAAAATCGGGCAAACACCAAATTGAGACACTGCAAAAATATAATTTACTCAGCTCTCAAATAATGCATGCCGATACCCGCTAATTATCAAAATCCAGAAATAGCCGTTAAATTCTAGACCACCTAAAAGGAAGCAATTCCCAAACCTTCCATAACAAAGCCATCACCTACAGAGAAATAAACCTGGAGAAGAGACCCCTAAGCAAGCTGGACCTGGGGCTCTGTTCACAAACACAAACAGACCCCACAGAGCCCCAGGACAGCAACATAACTAGACCTAACCAAATCATGAGAAAACAAAAAGATAATTACTTGACACATTGGAAAGAATTTACCAGAAAACTGAGCAAACTAGAATGCTATTTGGCCCTAAACAGAGAGTACACAGTGGCAGAATACCTGACCACTGTGACTGACCCAAAATTAAGGAAAGCTTTGACTATGTACAGATTCAGTAAGCATAGCCTTGCTATTGAGAAAGGCCGCCAAAGGCAGACCTGGCTCTCAAGAGAAGACAGGCTATGTGCACACTGCCCACAAAATGAAGTGGAAACTGAGCTGCACTTTCTAACCTCATGCCAAATGTATAACCATAATAGAGACACATATTTCCCTCAGATTACACAGACCCACAAATAATTTGAAAACAAATCCAATTTTGATAAACTCCCATATCTATTGGGTGAAATACCACAACGTGCCATCACAGCAGCAAGATTTGTGACCTGTTGCCACAAGAAAAGGGCAACCATTGAAGAACAAACACCATTGTAAATACAACCTAGATTTATCTTTATTTATTTTCCCTTTTGTACTTGAACTATTTGCACGTCATTACAACACTGTATAAAAACATAATATGACATTTGAAATGTCTTTATTCTTTTGGAAGTGTAATGTTTACAGTAAATGTTTTATTGTTTAAAAAAAATCTATTTCACTTGCTTTGGCAATGTAAACATACAGTGCCTTGCGAAAGTATTCGGCCCCCTTGAACTTTGCGACCTTTTGCCACATTTCAGGCTTCAAACATAAAGATATAAAACTGTATTTTTTTGTGAAGAATCAACAACAAGTGGGACACAATCATGAAGTGGAACGACATTTATTGAATATTTCAAACTTTTTTAACAAATCAAAAACTGAAAAATTGGGCGTGCAAAATTATTCAGCCCCCTTAAGTTAATAATTTGTAGCGCCACATTTTGCTGCGATTACAGCTGTAAGTCGCTTGGGGTATGTCTCTATCAGTTTTGCACATCGAGAGACTGACATTTTTTCCCATTCCTCCTTGCAAAACAGCTCGAGCTCAGTGAGGTTGGATGGAGAGCATTTGTGAACAGCAGTTTTCAGTTCTTTCCACAGATTCTCGATTGGATTCAGGTCTGGACTTTGACTTGGCCATTCTAACACCTGGATATGTTTATTTTTGAACCATTCCATTGTAGATTTTGCTTTATGTTTTGGATCATTGTCTTGTTGGAAGACAAATCTCCGTCCCAGTCTCAGGTCTTTTGCAGACTCCATCAGGTTTTCTTCCAGAATGGTCCTGTATTTGGCTCCATCCATCTTCCCATCAATTTTAACCATCTTCCCTGTCCCTGCTGAAGAAAAGCAGGCCCAAACCATGATGCTGCCACCACCATGTTTGACAGTGGGGATGGTGTGTTCAGTGTGATACCTGTGTTGCTTTTACGCCAAACATAACGTTTTGCATTGTTGCCAAAAAGTTCAATTTTGGTTTCATCTGACCAGAGCACCTTCTTCCACATGTTTGGTGTGTCTCCCAGGTGGCTTGTGGCAAACTTTAAACGACACTTTTTATGGATATCTTTAAGAAATGGCTTTCTTCTTGCCACTCTTCCATAAAGGCCAGATTTGTGCAATATACGACTGATTGTTGTCCTATGGACAGAGTCTCCCACCTCAGCTGTAGATCTCTGCAGTTCATCCAGAGTGATCATGGGCCTGAGATGGGCTGCATCTCTGATCAGTCTTCTCCTTGTATGAGCTGAAAGTTTAGAGGGACGGCCAGGTCTTGGTAGATTTGCAGTGGTCTGATACTCCTTCCATTTCAATATTATCGCTTGCACAGTGCTCCTTGGGATGTTTAAAGCTTGGCAAATCTTTTTGTATCCAAATCCGGCTTTAAACTTCTTCACAACAGTATCTCGGACCTGCCTGGTGTGTTCCTTGTTCTTCATGATGCTCTCTGTGCTTTTAACGGACCTCTGAGACTATCACAGTGCAGGTGCATTTATACGGAGACTTGATTACACACAGGTGGATTGTATTTATCATCATTAGTCATTTAGGTCAACATTGGATCATTCAGAGATCCTCACTGAACTTCTGGAGAGAGTTTGCTGCACTGAAAGTAAAGGGGCTGAATAATTTTGCACGCCCAATTTTTCAGTTTTTGATTTGTTAAAAAAGTTTTAAATATCCAATAAATGTCTTGATTGTGTCCCACTTGTTGTTGATTCTTCACAAAAAAAATACAGTTTTATATCTTTATGTTTGAAGCCTGAAATGTGGCAAAAGGTCGCAAAGTTCAAGGGGGCCGAATACTTTCGCAAGGCACTGTATGTTTCCCATGCCAATAAAGCCATTGAATTGAGAGAGAAAGAGACAGAGAGACATGCACTGGCCATGCACTAACTCCTCCTGGACAGAGAGAGCTGAGTAAATACACAGAGAGAGAGACAGGAAGAATCAACTTAACATGTCTCCTAATGGGATTAAATGGGCTGAGGAATATATCAACTATGGAAACACTCATAGAATCATGTCATGTCCCCTCTGCCTTGCCCCTCCTCTGACACACACAAACACTTCCCTCCCTCCCTTGGGTGTTTCTGCCATGTTCTCAGTGTCATCAGAAGAAGTAGTGGTGTTAACAGCCAGAAGGAAGAAAGAGAAGAGAGGGAGAAGGAGAAAATAAGAGTGATTTTATGCACGCCCCGAGCTGCCACTTTCTCCCTCACAGCGGTAGATTATCTCCCAATGATATTGCAGGCCTGAGCCCTGGCATGGCAGAGCCAGCCTTTAAATTGGCCCGCCGACATGCTAGGCACTTATCATACATGCTAATGGGCTAGCGCCGCAGTGGGCTTGCGCAGGGGGCCTCCGGGGGCAGGCAGGGGGCTGGAGGGAAGAGAGGGGCGGCGTGATGGGAATGAGCCAGGGTACATCTGTACTGGAAGGGGGGCTACATGGGGATTATGGAGAGGTGTCAGCAGTATTGCCTGGGAACATGTAGCAGGTCTACAGGTCTAGGGGGGCTGTTAGCTATTGGTGCAGACAGCACAGAGACACCAGCAGAGAGGAGAGTGAGGTCCTTGCATACCCAAGGCTGAGTTTGGTCAATCAGTGAAACAAAAGCAGTTAAATGTTGACATCTATGAGGACGGGGTAAGAATGGACAGTTAACATACAGCCCTCACCGCTAGTCTCACATCCAGTTCAGATCCGTTGAAAGAAAGGATAGTCTATAATTACCTCATTTGTGCATCTAAGAAAGAGCACTGATACAGTAGACTGTGTTTTCTCTCTAAGTTTTCCTGTCTGGGTGGTACCTGAGGGAGGGTTTATCCCAGGCCAGGATCGATCCACTCCTCTACATGTGTCCAACAGCTGCACGGTTCAGTCTGCCTCGACCAGGCCTTTAAACACTTTCCAGCTTTATTGTGCGCCCCACACTCCAGTTAAACACCTATACTCTACCATCACAGCACAGTAAAGCAGCCAAGCTCAGTGAGTACTACCAGACAAAGGAGGGGGGGATAAGGCTTGGTCTTGGTTTTGTATGAAGCGATTTGGAGAGAGTGTGAAAGGGGTGTGAGTGTCAGGTAAAAACAGACTGACACACATCCAGGCAGTCAGTCAAACCTGGGCCGCAGTTTTTGGGCCAGAACTCCAGTCTGTCCACTCTGAAGAGGAATACAAAAAGCCTATTCAGAGTTTTCCTTCACCACTCTATTTCTCAGCCTCTCCACATGTCAGAGCTCTGTCAGGGCTAGGATATTTACATGTAAAAGTATGAATAATAAAACATTCCTTATACTAAGCAAACCAAACAGCATAATTTTCTTGTTTTTAAAATGTACACATACCCAGGGGCACACTCCAACACTCAGACATCATTTACAAACAAAGCATTTGTGTTTAGTGAGTCTGCCAGATCAGAGGCAGTAGGGATGACCAGGGATGTTCTCTTGATAAGTGTGTGAATTGAACCATTTTTTTGTCCTGCTAAGCATTCAAAATGTAATGAGTACTTTTGGGTGTCAGGGAAAATGTATGGAGTAAAAAGTACATTATTTTCTTTAGGAATGTAATGAAGTAAAAGTAAAAGTTGTACAAAATATGAATAGTAAAGTGCAGATACCCCCAAAAACTACTTAAATAACTTCCCACTTTAATAATGGAACACTAGTCACTTTAATAATGTTTACATATTTTGCATTACTCATCTCACATGTACGTACAGTTGAAGTCAGAAGTTTACATACACCTTAGCCAAATACATTTAAAATATATTTTTCACCATTCCTGACATTTAATCCTGGTAAAAATGCCCTGTTTTATGTCAGTTAGGATCACCACTTTATTTTAAGAATGTGAAATGTCAGAATAATAGAAGAAAATGATTTATTTCATCACATTCCGAGTGGGTCAGAAGTTTACATACACTGAATTAGTATTTGGTAGCATTGCCTTTAAATTGTTTAACTTGGGTCAAACATTTTGGGTAGCCTTCCACAAGCTTCCCACAATAAGTTAGGTGAATGTTGGCCCATTCCTCCTGACAGAACTGGTGTAACTGAGTCAGGTTTGTAGGATCCTTGCTCACACACGCTTTTTCAGTTCTGCCCACAAATGTTCTACAGGATTGAGGTCAGGGCTTTGTGATGGCCACTCCAATATCTTGACTTTGTTGTCCTTAAGCCATTTTGCCACAACTTTGGAAGTATGCTTGAGGTCATTGTCCATTTGGAGGACCCATTTGCGACCAAGCTTTAAATTCCTGACTGATGTCTTGAGATGTTGAATCAATATATCCACATAATTTTCCTTCCACATGAGCCATCTATTTTGTGAAGTGCACCAAGCCCTCCTGCAGCAAAACACGCCCACAACATGATGCTGCCACCCCCGTGCTTCACGGTTGGGATGGTGTTCTTCGGCTTGCAAGCCTCCCCCTTTTTCCTCCAAACATAATGAAAGTCATTATGGACAAACAGTTATATTTCTGTTTCATCAGACCAGAGGACATTTCTCCAAAAAGTACAATCTTTGTCCCCATGTGCAGTTGCAAACCGTAGTCTGGCTTTTCAAGGCGGTTTTGAAACAGTGGCTTCTTCCTTGCTGAGCGGCCTTTCAGGTCATGTCGATATAGGATTAATTTTACTGTGGATATAGATACTTTTGTACCTGTTTCCTCCAGCATCTCCACAAGGTCCTTTGCTGTTTTTCTGGGATTGATTTGCACTTTTCTCACCAAAGTACGTTCATCTCTTGGAGACAGAACGCGTCCCCTTCCTGAGCGGTATGACGGCTGCGTGGTCCCATGGTGTTTATACTTGCGTACTATTGTTTGTACAGATGAACGTGGTACCTTCAGGTGTTTGGAAATTGCTCCCAAGGACTCAAATGATGTCAATTAGCCTATCAGAAGCTTCAAAAGCCATGACATAATTTTCTGGAATTGTCCAAGCTTTTTAAAGGCACAGTCAACTTAGTGTATGTAAACTTCTAACCCACTGGAATTGTGCTACAGTGAATTATAAGTGAAATAATCTGTCTGTTAACAATGGTTGGAAAAATTACTTGTGTCATGCACATGTAGATGTCCTAACCGACTTGCCAAAACTATAGTTTGTTAACAAGAAATTTGTGAAGTGGTTGAAAAACAAGTTTTAATGACTCCAACCGAAGTGTATGTAAACTTCTGACTTCAACTGTATATACTGTAGTCTATACTATTCTACTGTATCTTAGTCAATGCTGCTCTGACACTGCTCGTCCAAATATTTATATATTCTTAATTCCATTCCTTTAGATTTGTGTGTATTGTCGTGAAATTGTTAGATATTACTTGTTAAATACTACTGCGCTGTTGGAGCTAGAAGCCCAAGCATCTTGCTACACCCGCAATAACATCTGCTAAACACATGTATGTGACCAATACAATTTCATTTGAAGAAGTACTTTAAAGTATTTTTACTTCAGTATTTTACACCACTGCTACCCAGAGTGGGTATCAAACAGGTTCGGCCCAGGGCGGCTGGCACTCAGAGTAGGGCCTCATCCATATACTGGCACTGAGCCACTGATGCCTGGTAACATCATCTCTTGATGCAGAGTCCTGTAAGTCCCAGTCAGGACCACTCACTAGGAGAGGAGAGGAGTCAATGCCTGGGTCTTGCCTGATAGCTACACACAGGAAATACAGATGGAGACTGAGATGGCCCCCTTCCCTCTTAAAAGCTGGGGGTTAAGGATGCACAGATGGTGGGTTTGTGAAATGGTGGCTGTAAAGCATCTCTTGCACGAGGGCTACGGCCTGGTGGACACTTCCAAGGGTGTGTTACTACTGCCATTTACAACATAATCATTATAATGTTATTGCTGAATATTAGTAAAATGCACACGTACACACACGCACGTACATACACGCGCACACAAATGTGCAGGCTGCTAGCAGACGATGCCTCCAAGGTGGCTTTTATCCTTTTGGCAAAGATAAACTCTGAAAACAGCATCAGAGATTACAAGAGGGAAGAAAGAAAGGATGCGGGACTCCATCCAACACCGCTTTTTCACACACAAAACATTCTTCCGCTTCATCCCACTTTTCATACCTTCTCTCAGTCATTTATTTCCCAGTTGTTCCTCCAACACCTCAGCAACCAGGAAGCCCCACAAACAGAGTTATAATTTTATGGAGACAGGAGCTGGTAAAACTGAATGAAGCAGGAAATATTCATTTTTCTCATCCTTCTCTCTTAACGTCCCCAAAAGATGCAAACAATGCATGCAATTCCTACAAAGCCCAATTTAATACATCCAGTCGATGGGCACATGGGGCCTGGCTGAACAATGAGAGCATTTGATGCACTATCACGTGAAAGTCAATATCTGCGCTGTATCTGTGGTCGGAATGCTGCTGTGTCTATCTGTGGGACTGGGGGGCTGTCTGTGGGTCTGTCTGTGGGTCTGGGGGGCTGAGACTGGGTGTCAGGGAACTACTACATAACGTAGGACCTGAATTTCATCACCCAGTTGTTTAAGGTTTATAAAGGATCTTAAAGTTTGTCATTTCCACTTGAAAAGTGGTAGTAGTGGTAGTGTTGAACTAAGGAGGGAGAGTAGTGTAGTAGTGGTAGTGTTGAACTAAGGAGGGAGAGTAGTGCAGTAGTGGTAGTGTTGACTAAGGAAGGAGAGTAGTGTAGTAGTGGTAGTGTTGACTAAGGAAGGAGAGTAGTGTAGTAGTGGTAGTGTTGACTAAGGAGGGAGAGTAGTGTAGTAGTGGTAGTGTTGACTAAGGAGGGAGAGTAGTGTAGTAGTGGTAGTGTTGAACTAAGATGAGAGAGTAGTGTAGTAGTGGTAGTGTTGACTAAGGAGGGAGAGTAGTGTAGTAGTGGTCATGTTGACTAAGGAAGGAGAGTAGTGTAGTAGTGGTAGTGTTGAACTAAGATGAGAGAGTAGTGTAGTAGTGGTAGTGTTGAACTAAGGAGGGAGAGTAGTGTAGTAGTGGTAGTGTGGAACTAAGATGAGAGAGTAGTGTAGTAGTGGTAGTGTTGACTAAGGAAGGAGAGTAGTGTAGTAGTGGTAGTGTTGACTAAGGAGGGAGAGTAGTGTAGTAGTGGTAGTGTTGACTAAGGAGGGAGAGTAGTGCAGTAGTGGTAGTGTTGACTAAGGAGGGAGAGTAGTGTAGTAGTGGTCATGTTGACTAAGGAAGGAGAGTAGTGTAGTAGTGGTCATGTTGACTAAGGAAGGAGAGTAGTGTAGTAGTGGTCATGTTGACTAAGGAAGGAGAGTAGTGTAGTAGTGGTAGTGTTGAACTAAGGAAGGAGAGTAGTGTAGTAGTGGTAGTGTTGACTAAGGAGGGAGAGTAGTGTAGTAGTGGTAGTGTTGACTAAGGAGGGAGAGTAGTGTAGTAGTGGTAGTGTTGAACTAAGGAAGGAGAGTAGTGTAGTAGTGGTAGTGTTGACTAAGGAGGGAGAGTAGTGTAGTAGTGGTAGTGTTGACTAAGGAAGGAGAGTAGTGTAGTAGTGGTCATGTTGACTAAGGAGGGAGAGTAGTGTAGTAGTGGTAGTGTTGACTAAGGAGGGAGAGTAGTGTAGTAGTGGTAGTGTTGAACTAAGATGAGAGAGTAGTGTAGTAGTGGTAGTGTTGACTAAGGAAGGAGAGTAGTGTAATAGTGGTAGTGTTGACTAAGGAAGGACAGTAGTGTAGTAGTGGTAGTGTTGACTAAGGAAGGAGAGTAGTGCAGTAGCAGTCATGTTGACTAAGGAAGGAGAGTAGTGTAGTAGTGGTAGTGTTGACTAAGGAAGGAGAGTAGTGTAGTAGTGGTAGTGTTGAACTAAGATGAGAGAGTAGTGTAGTAGTGGTAGTGTTGACTAAGGAAGGAGAGTAGTGTAATAGTGGTAGTGTTGACTAAGGAAGGACAGTAGTGTAGTAGTGGTAGTGTTGACTAAGGAAGGAGAGTAGTGCAGTAGCAGTCATGTTGACTAAGGAAGGAGAGTAGTGTAGTAGTGGTAGTGTTGACTAAGGAAGGAGAGTAGTGTAGTAGTGGTAGTGTTGAACTAAGATGAGAGAGTAGTGTAGTAGTGGTAGTGTTGACTAAGGAGGGAGATCAGAGGAGTGTAGTAGTGGTAGTGTTGACTAAGGAGGGAGAGTAGTGTAGTAGTGGTAGTGTTGACTAAGCCGGGACAGTTGTGTAGTAGTGGTAGTGTTGAACTAAGATGAGCGAGTAGTGTAGTAGTGGTAGTGTTGAACTAAGGAGGGAGATCAGAGGAGTGTAGTAGTGGTAGTGTTGACTAAGGAGGGAGATCAGAGGAGTGTAGTAGTGGTAGTGTTGAATAAGGAGGGAGATCAGAGGAGTGTAGTAGTGGCAGTGTTGACTAAGGAAGGAGAGTAGTGTAGTAGTGGTCATGTTGACTAAGGAAGGAGAGTGGTAGTGCAGTAGTGGTAGTGTTGACTAAGGAAGGAGAGTAGTGTAGTAGTGGTCATGTTGAATAAGGAAGGAGAGTAGTGTAGTATTGGTAGTATTGAACTAAGATGAGAGAGTAGTGTAGTAGTGGTAGTGTTGACTAAGGAGGGAGATCAGAGGAGTGTAGTAGTGGTAGTGTTGACAAAGGAGGGAGAGTAGTGTAGTAGTGGTAGTGTTGACTAAGGAGGGAGAGTAGTGTAGTAGTGGTAGTGTTGACTAAGGAGAGAGAGTAGTGTAGTAGTGGTAGTGTTGACTAAGGAAGGAGAGTAGTGTAGTAGTGGTAGTGTTGACTAAGGAAGGAGAGTAGTGTAGTAGTGGTAGTGTTGACTAAGGAAGGAGAGTAGTGTAATAGTGGTAGTGTTGACTAAGGAAGGACAGTAGTGTAGTAGTGGTAGTGTTGACTAAGGAAGGAGAGTAGTGCAGTAGCAGTCATGTTGACTAAGGAAGGAGAGTAGTGTAGTAGTGGTAGTGTTGAACTAAGATGAGAGAGTAGTGTAGTAGTGGTAGTGTTGACTAAGGAGGGAGATCAGAGGAGTGTAGTAGTGGTAGTGTTGACTAAGGAGGGAGAGTAGTGTAGTAGTGGTAGTGTTGAACTAAGGAAGGAGAGTAGTGTAGTAGTGGTAGTGTTGACTAAGCCGGGACAGTTGTGTAGTAGTGGTAGTGTTGAACTAAGATGAGCGAGTAGTGTAGTAGTGGTAGTGTTGAACTAAGGAGGGAGATCAGAGGAGTGTAGTAGTGGTAGTGTTGACTAAGGAGGGAGATCAGAGGAGTGTAGTAGTGGTAGTGTTGAATAAGGAGGGAGATCAGAGGAGTGTAGTAGTGGCAGTGATGACTAAGGAAGGAGAGTAGTGTAGTAGTGGTCATGTTGACTAAGGAAGGAGAGTGGTAGTGCAGTAGTGGTCATGTTGATTAAGGAATGAGAGTAGTGTAGTAGTGGTAGTGTTGAACTAAGATGAGAGAGTAGTGTAGTAGTGGTAGTGTTGACTAAGGAAGGAGAGTAGTGCAGTAGTGGTAGTATTGAACTAAGATGAGAGAGTAGTGTAGTAGTGGTAGTGTTGACTAAGGAGGGAGATCAGAGGAGTGTAGTAGTGGTAGTGTTGACAAAGGAGGGAGAGTAGTGTAGTAGTGGTAGTGTTGACTAAGGAGGGAGATCAGAGGAGTGTAGTAGTGGTAGTGTTGACAAAGGAGGGAGAGGAGCCTAGTAGTGGTAGTGTTGACTAAGGAGAGAGAGTAGTGTAGTAGTGGTAGTGTTGACTAAGGAAAGGGAGTAGTGTAGTAGTGGTAGTGTTGAACTAAGATGAGAGAGTAGTGTAGTAGTGGTAGTGTTGACTAAGGAGGGAGAGTAGTGTAGTAGTGGAATGTGTTGAACTAAGATGAGAGAGTAGTGTAGTAGTGGTAGTGTTGAATAAGGAAGGAGAGTAGTGTAGTAGTGGAATGTGTTGAACTAAGATGAGAGAGTAGTGTAGTAGTGGTAGTGTTGACTAAGGAAGGAGAGTAGTGTAGTAGTGGTCATGTTGACTAAGGAAGGAGAGTAGTGTAGTAGTGGTAGTGTTGACTATGGAAGGAGAGTAGTGTAGTAGTGGTCATGTTGACTAAGGAAGGAGAGTGGTGTAGTAGTGGTAGTGTTGACTATGGAAGGAGAGTAGTGTAGTAGTGGTAGTGTTGACTAAGGAAAGAAAGTAGTGTAGTAGTGGTAGTGTTGAATAAGGAATGAGAGTAGTGTAGTAGTGGTAGTGTTGACTAAGGAAGGAGAGTAGTGCAGTAGCAGTCATGTTGACTAAGGAAGGAGAGTAGTGTAGTATTGGTAGTATTGAACTAAGATGAGAGAGTAGTGTAGTACTGGTAGTGTTGACTAAGGAGGGAGAGTAGTGTAGTAGTGGTAGTGTTGACAAAGGAGGGAGAGTAGTGTAGTAGTGGTAGTGTTGACTAAGGAGGGAGAGTAGTGTAGTAGTGGAAGTGTTGACTAAGGAAGGAGAGTAGTGTAGTAGCAGTCATGTTGACTAAGGAAGGAGAGTAGTGTAGTAGTGGTCATGTTGACTAAGGAGAGAGAGTAGTGTAGTAGTGGTAGTGTTGAACTAAGGAAGGAGAGTGGTGTAGTAGTGGTAGTGTTGAACTAAGATGAGAGAGTAGTGTAGTAGTGGTAGTTTTGACTAAGGAATGAGAGTAGTGTAGTAGTGGTCATGTTGACTAAGGAGAGAGAGTAGTGTAGTAGTGGTAGTGTTGAACTAAGGAAGGAGAGTAGTGTAGTAGTGGTAGTGTTGACAAAGGCAGGAGAGTAGTGTAGTAGTGGTAGTGTTGACAAAGGCAGGAGAGTAGTGTAGTAGTGGTAGTGTTGAACTAAGATGAGAGAGTAGTGTAGTAGTGGTAGTGTTGACAAAGGCAGGAGAGTAGTGTAGTAGTGGTAGTGTTGACAAAGGCAGGAGAGTAGTGTAGTAGTGGTAGTGTTGAACTTTGATGAGAGAGTAGTGTAGTAGTGGTAGTGTTGACTAAGGAGGGAGATCAGAGGAGTGTAGTAGTGGTAGTGTTGACTAAGGAGAGAGAGTAGTGTAGTAGTGGTAGTGTTGAACTAAGATAAGAGAGTGGTGAAGTAGTGGTAGTGTTGAACTAAGGAAGGACAGTAGTGTAGTAGTGGTAGTGTTGACTAAGGAGGGAGAGTAGTGTAGTAGTGGTAGTGTTGACTAAAGAAGGAGAGTAGTGTAGTAGTGGTAGTGTTGACTAAGGAGGGAGTTCGGAGTAGTGTAGTAGTGGTAGTATTGACTAAGGAAGGAGAGTAGTGTAGTAGTGGTAGTGTTCACTAAGGAAAGAAAGTAGTGTAGTAGTGGTAGTGTTGACTAAGGAAGGAGAGTGGTAGTGCAGTAGTGGTAGTGTTGACTAAGGAAGGAGAGTAGTGTAGTAGTGGTAGTGTTGACTAAGGAAGGAGAGTAGTGCAGTAGTGGTAGTGTTCACTAAGGAGGGAGAGTAGTGTAGTAGTGGTAGTGTTGACTATGGAAGGAGAGTAGTGTAGTAGTGGTAGTGTTGAACTAAGATGAGAGAGTAGTGTAGTAGTGGTAGTGTTGAACTAAGATGAGAGAGTAGTGTAGTAGTGGTCATGTTGACTAAGGAAGGAGAGTAGTGCAGTAGTGGTAGTGTTGAACTAAGATGAGAGAGTAGTGTAGTAGTGGTAGTGTTGACTAAGGAAGGAGAGTAGTGTAGTAGTGGTCATGTTGACTAAGGAAGGAGAGTAGTGCAGTAGTGGTAGTGTTGAACTAAGATGAGAGAGTAGTGTAGTAGTGGTAGTGTTGACTAAGGAAGGAGAGTGGTGTAGTAGTGGTAGTGTTGACTAAGGAAGGACAGTAGTGTAGTAGTGGTAGTGTTGACTAAGGAAGGAGAGTAGTGCAGTAGCAGTCATGTTGACTAAGGAAGGAGAGTAGTGTAGTAGTGGTAGTGTTGAACTAAGATGAGAGAGTAGTGTAGTAGTAGTAGTGTTGACTAAGGAGGGAGATCAGAGGAGTGTAGTAGTGGTAGTGTTGACTAAGGAGGGAGAGTAGTGTAGTAGTGGTAGTGTTGACTAAGGAAGGAGAGTAGTGTAGTAGTGGTCATGTTGACTAAGGAAGGAGAGTAGTGTAGTAGTGGTCATGTTGACTAAGGAAGGAGAGTAGTGTAGTAGTGGTCATGTTGACTAAGGAAGGAGAGTAGTGTAGTAGTGGTAGTGTTGACTAAGGAAGGAGAGTAGTGTAGTAGTGGTCATGTTGACTAAGGAAGGAGAGTAGTCTAGTAGTGGTAGTGTTGAACTAAGATGAGAGAGTGGTGTAGTAGTGGTAGTGTTGAACTAAGGAAGGAGAGTAGTGTAGTAGTGGTAGTGTTGACTAAGCCGGGACAGTTGTGTAGTAGTGGTAGTGTTGAACTAAGGAGGGAGATCAGAGGAGAGTAGTAGTGGTAGTGTTGACTAAGGAGGGAGATCTGAGGAGTGTAGTAGTGGTAGTGTTGACTAAGGAGGGAGATCAGAGGAGTGTAGTAGTGGCAGTGTTGACTAAGGAAGGAGAGTAGTGTAGTAGTGGTCATGTTGACTAAGGAAGGAGAGTGGTAGTGCAGTAGTGGTAGTGTTGACTAAGGAAGGAGAGTAGTGTAGTAGTGGTCATGTTGACTAAGGAAGGAGAGTAGTGTAGTATTGGTAGTGTTGACTAAGGAATGAGGGTAGTGCAGTAGCAGTCATGTTGACTAAGGAAGGAGAGTAGTGTAGTATAGGTAGTATTGAACTAAGATGAGAGAGTAGTGTAGTAGTGGTAGTGTTGACTAAGGAGGGAGATCAGAGGAGTGTAGTAGTGGTAGTGTTGACAAAGGAGGGAGAGTAGTGTAGTAGTGGTAGTGTTGACTAAGGAAAGGGAGTAGTGTAGTAGTGGTAGTGTTGACTAAGGAAGGAGAGTAGTGTAGTAGTGGAATGTGTTGAACTAAGATGAGAGAGTAGTGTAGTAGTGGTAGTGTTGACTAAGGAGGGAGAGTAGTGTAGTAGTGGAAGTGTTGACTAAGGAAGGAGAGTAGTGTAGTAGTGGTAGCGTTGAACTAAGGAGGGAGATCAGAAGAGTGTAGTAGTGGTAGTGTTGACTAAGGAGGGAGATCAGAGGAGTGTAGTAGTGATAGTGTTGACTAAGGAGGGAGATCAGAGAAGTGTAGTAGTGGCAGTGTTAACTAAGGAAGGAGAGTAGTGTAGTAGTGGTCATGTTGACTAAGGAGGGAGATCAGAGGAGTGTAGTAGTGGAAGTGTTGACTAAGGAAGGAGAGTAGTGTAGTAGTGGTAGCGTTGAACTAAGGAGGGAGTTCAGAGTAGTGTAGTAGTGGTCATGTTGAATAAGGAATGAGAGTAGTGCAGTAGTGGTAGTGTTGACTAAGGAAGGAGAGTAGTGCAGTAGCAGTCATGTTGACTAAGGAAGGAGAGTAGTGTAGTAGTGGTAGTATTGATTAAGGAAGGAGAGTGGTGTAGTAGTGGTAGTATTGACTAAGGAAGGAGATCAGAGGAGTGTAGTAGTGGTAGTGTTGACTAAGGAGGGAGAGTAGTGTAGTAGTGGTAGTGGTAGTGTTGACTAAGGAGGGAGATCAGAGGAGTGTAGTAGTGGTAGTGTTGACTAAGGAGGGAGAGTAGTGTAGTAGTGGTAGTGTTGACTAAGGAGGGAGAGTAGTGTAATAGTGGTAGTGTTGACTAAGGAGGGAGAGTAGTGTAGTAGTGGTAGTGTTGACTAAGGAGGGAGAGTAGTGTAGTAGTGGTAGTGTTGACTAAGGAGGGAGAGTATTGTAATAGTGGTAGTGTTGACTAAGGAGGGAGAGTAGTGTAGTAGTGGTAGTGTTGACTAAAGAAGGAGAGTAGTGTAGTAGTGGTAGTGTTGAACTAAGGAAGGAGAGTAGTGTAGTAGTGGTAGTGTTGACTAAGGAGGGAGAGTAGTGTATTAGTGGTAGTGTTGACTAAGGAGGGAGAGTAGTGTAGTAGTGGTAGTGTTGACTAAAGAAGGAGAGTAGTGCAGTAGTGGTAGTGTTGACTAAGGAAGGAGAATAGTGTAGTAGTGGTAGTGTTGACTAAGGAAAGAAAGTAGTGTAGTAGTGGTATTGTTGACTGAGAAGGAAAAATAGTGTAGTAGTGGTAGTGTTGACTGAGAAGGAAAAATAGTGTAGTAGTGGTAGTGTTGACTAAGGAATGAGAGTAGTGTAGTAGTGGTAGTGTTGAACTAAGGAAGGAGAGTAGTGTAGTAGTGGTCATGTTGACTAAGGAGGGAGAGTAGTGTAGTAGTGGAATGTGTTGAACTAAGATGAGAGAGTAGTGTAGTAGTGGTAGTGTTGACTAAGGAGGGAGATCAGAGGAGTGTAGTAGTGGTAGTGTTGACAAAGGAGGGAGAGTAGTGTAGTAGTGGTAGTGTTGACTAAGGAAAGGGAGTAGTGTAGTAGTGGTAGTGTTGACTAAGGAAGGAGAGTAGTGTAGTAGTGGAATGTGTTGAACTAAGATGAGAGAGTAGTGTAGTAGTGGTAGTGTTGACTAAGGAGGGAGAGTAGTGTAGTAGTGGAAGTGTTGACTAAGGAAGGAGAGTAGTGTAGTAGTGGTAGCGTTGAACTAAGGAGGGAGATCAGAAGAGTGTAGTAGTGGTAGTGTTGACTAAGGAGGGAGATCAGAGAAGTGTAGTAGTGGCAGTGTTAACTAAGGAAGGAGAGTAGTGTAGTAGTGGTCATGTTGACTAAGGAGGGAGATCAGAGGAGTGTAGTAGTGGAAGTGTTGACTAAGGAAGGAGAGTTGTGTAGTAGTGGTAGCGTTGAACTAAGGAGGGAGTTCAGAGTAGTGTAGTAGTGGTCATGTTGAATAAGGAATGAGAGTAGTGCAGTAGTGGTAGTGTTGACTAAGGAAGGAGAGTAGTGCAGTAGCAGTCATGTTGACTAAGGAAGGAGAGTAGTGTAGTAGTGGTAGTATTGATTAAGGAAGGAGAGTGGTGTAGTAGTGGTAGTATTGACTAAGGAAGGAGATCAGAGGAGTGTAGTAGTGGTAGTGTTGACTAAGGAGGGAGAGTAGTGTAGTAGTGGTAGTGGTAGTGTTGACTAAGGAGGGAGATCAGAGGAGTGTAGTAGTGGTAGTGTTGACTAAGGAGGGAGAGTAGTGTAGTAGTGGTAGTGTTGACTAAGGAGGGAGAGTAGTGTAATAGTGGTAGTGTTGACTAAGGAGGGAGAGTAGTGTAGTAGTGGTAGTGTTGACTAAGGAGGGAGAGTAGTGTAGTAGTGGTAGTGTTGACTAAGGAGGGAGAGTAGTGTAATAGTGGTAGTGTTGACTAAGGAGGGAGAGTAGTGTAGTAGTGGTAGTGTTGACTAAAGAAGGAGAGTAGTGTAGTAGTGGTAGTGTTGAACTAAGGAAGGAGAGTAGTGTAGTAGTGGTAGTGTTGACTAAGGAGGGAGAGTAGTGTATTAGTGGTAGTGTTGACTAAGGAGGGAGAGTAGTGTAGTAGTGGTAGTGTTGACTAAAGAAGGAGAGTAGTGCAGTAGTGGTAGTGTTGACTAAGGAAGGAGAGTAGTGTAGTAGTGGTAGTGTTGACTAAGGAAAGAAAGTAGTGTAGTAGTGGTATTGTTGACTGAGAAGGAAAAATAGTGTAGTAGTGGTAGGGTTGACTGAGAAGGAAAAATAGTGTAGTAGTGGTAGTGTTGACTAAGGAATGAGAGTAGTGTAGTAGTGGTAGTGTTGAACTAAGGAAGGAGAGTAGTGTAGTAGTGGTCATGTTGACTAAGGAGGGAGAGTAGTGCAGTAGCAGTCATGTTGACTAAGGAAGGAGAGTAGTGTAGTAGTGGCCATGTTGACTAAGGAAGGAGAGTAGTGTAGTAGTGGTCATGTTGACTAAGGAAGGAGAGTAGTGTAGTAGTGGTAGTGTTGAACTAAGGAGGGAGTTCAGAGTAGTGCAGTAGTGGTAGTGTTGACTAAGGAGGGAGAGTAGTGTAGTAGTGGTAGTGTTGACTAAGGAAGGAGAGTAGTGTAGTAGTGGTCATGTTGACTAAGGAAGGAGACTAGTATAGTAGTGGTAGTGTTGACTAAGGAAGGAGAGTAGTGTAGTAGTGGTAGTGTTGACTAAGGAGGGAGAGTAGTGTAGTAGTGGTAGTGTTGACTAAGGAAGGAGAGTAGTGTAGTAGTGGTCATGTTGACTAAGGAAGGAGACTAGTATAGTAGTGGTAGTGTTTACTAAGAAAGGAGATTAGTGTAGTAGTGGTAGTGTTGACTAAGGAGGGAGAACAGAGTAGTGTAGTAGTGGTAGTGTTGACTAAGCCGGGAGAGTAGTGTAGTAGTGGTGGTGTTGACTAAGGAGGGAGTTCAGAGTAGTGTAGTAGTGGTAGTGTTGATTAAGGAAGGAGAGTGGTGTAGTAGTGGTAGTGTTGACTAAGGAAGGAGAGTAGTGTAGTAGTGGTAGTGTTGAACTAAGGAAGGAGAATAGTGTAGTAGTGGTAGTGTTGACTAAGGAAAGAGAGTTGTGTAGTAGTGGTAGTGTTGACTAAGGAAGGAGAGTAGTGTAGTAGTGGTCATGTTGACTAAGGAGGGAGAGTAGTGTAGTAGTGGTAGTGTGGAACTAAGATGAGAGAGTAGTGTAGTAGTGGTAGTGTTGAACTAAGGAAGGAGAGTAGTGTAGTAGTGGTAGTGTTGAACTAAGGAAGGAGAGGAGTGTAGTAGTGGTAGTGTTGAACTAAGATGAGAGAGTAGTGTAGTAGTGGTAGTGTTGACTAAAGAAGGAGAGTAGTGTAGTAGTGGTAGTGTTGAACTAAGGAAGGAGAGTAGTGTAGTAGTGGTAGTGTTGACTAAGGAGGGAGTTCGGGGGAGTGTAGTAGTGGTAGTGTTGACTAAGGAAGGAGAGTAGTGCAGTAGTGGTAGTGTTGACTAAGGAAGGAGAGTAGTGTAGTAGTGGTAGTGTTGACTAAGGAAAGAAAGTAGTGTAGTAGTGGTATTGTTGACTGAGAAGGAAAAATAGTGTAGTAGTGGTAGTGTTGACTGAGAAGGAAAAATAGTGTAGTAGTGGTAGTGTTGACTAAGGAATGAGAGTAGTGTAGTAGTGGTAGTGTTGAACTAAGGAAGGAGAGTAGTGTAGTAGTGGTCATGTTGACTAAGGAGGGAGAGTAGTGCAGTAGCAGTCATGTTGACTAAGGAAGGAGAGTAGTGTAGTAGTGGCCATGTTGACTAAGGAAGGAGAGTAGTGTAGTAGTGGTCATGTTGACTAAGGAAGGAGACTAGTATAGTAGTGGTAGTGTTGACTAAGGAAGGAGAGTAGTGTAGTAGTGGTCATGTTGACTAAGGAAGGAGACTAGTATAGTAGTGGTAGTGTTTACTAAGAAAGGAGATTAGTGTAGTAGTGGTAGTGTTGACTAAGGAGGGAGAACAGAGTAGTGTAGTAGTGGTAGTGTTGACTAAGGAAGGAGAGTAGTGTAGTAGTGGTCATGTTGACTAAGGAAGGAGACTAGTATAGTAGTGGTAGTGTTTACTAAGAAAGGAGATTAGTGTAGTAGTGGTAGTGTTGACTAAGGAGGGAGAACAGAGTAGTGTAGTAGTGGTAGTGTTGACTAAGCCGGGAGAGTAGTGTAGTAGTGGTGGTGTTGACTAAGGAGGGAGTTCAGAGTAGTGTAGTAGTGGTAGTGTTGATTAAGGAAGGAGAGTGGTGTAGTAGTGGTAGTGTTGACTAAGGAAGGAGAGTAGTGTAGTAGTGGTAGTGTTGAACTAAGGAAGGAGAATAGTGTAGTAGTGGTAGTGTTGACTAAGGAAAGAGAGTTGTGTAGTAGTGGTAGTGTTGACTAAGGAAGGAGAGTAGTGTAGTAGTGGTCATGTTGACTAAGGAGGGAGAGTAGTGTAGTAGTGGTAGTGTGGAACTAAGATGAGAGAGTAGTGTAGTAGTGGTAGTGTTGAACTAAGGAAGGAGAGTAGTGTAGTAGTGGTAGTGTTGAACTAAGGAAGGAGAGGAGTGTAGTAGTGGTAGTGGTGAACTAAGATGAGAGAGTAGTGTAGTAGTGGTAGTGTTGACTAAGGAGAGAGAGTAGTGTAGTAGTGGTAGTGTTGACTAAGGAAGGAGAGGAGCGTAGTAGTGGTAGTGTTGACTAAGGAAGGAGAGTAGTGTAGTAGTGGTAGTGTTGAACTTAGGAAGGAGAGTAGTGTAGTAGTGGTCATGTTGACTAAGGAAGGAGAGTAGTGTAGTAGTGGTCATGTTGACTAAGGAGGGAGAGTAGTGTAGTAGTGGTAGTATTGATTAAGGAAGGAGAGTGGTGTAGTAGTGATAGTGTTGACTAAGGAAGGAGAGTGGTAGTGTTGACTAAGGAGGGAGAGTAGTGTAGTAGTGGTAGTGTTGACTAAGGAAGGAGAGTAGTGTAGTAGTGGTAGTGTTGAACTAAGGAAGGAGAGGAGCGTAGTAGTGGTAGTGTTGAACTAAGATGAGAGAGTAGTGTAGTAGTGGTAGTGTTGACTAAGGAGAGAGAGTAGTGTAGTAGTGGTAGTGTTGAACTAAGATGAGAGAGTGGTGTAGTAGTGGTAGTGTTGACTAAGGAGAGAGAGTTGTGTAGTAGTGGTAGTGTTGAACTAAGATGAGAGAGTGGTGTAGTAGTGGTAGTGTTGAACTAAGGAAGGAGAGTAGTGTAGTGTTGAACTAAGGAGGGAGTTCAGAGTAGTGCAGTAGTGGTAGTGTTGACTAAGGAGGGAGAGTAGTGTAGTAGTGGTAGTGTTGACTAAGGAGGGAGAGTAGTATAGTAGTGGTAGTGTTGACTAAGGAGGGAGAGTAGTGTAGTAGTGGTAGTGTTGAACTTAGGAAGGAGAGTAGTGTAGTAGTGGTCATGTTGACTAAGGAAGGAGAGTAGTGTAGTAGTGGTCATGTTGACTAAGGAGGGAGAGTAGTGTAGTAGTGGTAGTGTTGAACTAAGGAGGGAGTTCAGAGTAGTGCAGTAGTGGTAGTGTTGACTAAGGAGGGAGAGTAGTGTAGTAGTGGTAGTGTTGACTAAGGAAGGAGAGTAGTGTAGTAGTGGTCATGTTGACTAAGGAAGGAGACTAGTATAGTAGTGGTAGTGTTGACTAAGGAAGGAGAGTAGTGTAGTAGTGGTCATGTTGACTAAGGAAGGAGACTAGTATAGTAGTGGTAGTGTTTACTAAGAAAGGAGATTAGTGTAGTAGTGGTAGTGTTGACTAAGGAGGGAGAACAGAGTAGTGTAGTAGTGGTAGTGTTGACTAAGGAAGGAGAGTAGTGTAGTAGTGGTCATGTTGACTAAGGAAGGAGACTAGTATAGTAGTGGTAGTGTTTACTAAGAAAGGAGATTAGTGTAGTAGTGGTAGTGTTGACTAAGGAGGGAGAACAGAGTAGTGTAGTAGTGGTAGTGTTGACTAAGCCGGGAGAGTAGTGTAGTAGTGGTGGTGTTGACTAAGGAGGGAGTTCAGAGTAGTGTAGTAGTGGTAGTGTTGATTAAGGAAGGAGAGTGGTGTAGTAGTGGTAGTGTTGACTAAGGAAGGAGAGTAGTGTAGTAGTGGTAGTGTTGAACTAAGGAAGGAGAATAGTGTAGTAGTGGTAGTGTTGACTAAGGAAAGAGAGTTGTGTAGTAGTGGTAGTGTTGACTAAGGAAGGAGAGTAGTGTAGTAGTGGTCATGTTGACTAAGGAGGGAGAGTAGTGTAGTAGTGGTAGTGTGGAACTAAGATGAGAGAGTAGTGTAGTAGTGGTAGTGTTGAACTAAGGAAGGAGAGTAGTGTAGTAGTGGTAGTGTTGAACTAAGGAAGGAGAGGAGTGTAGTAGTGGTAGTGTTGAACTAAGATGAGAGAGTAGTGTAGTAGTGGTAGTGTTGACTAAGGAGAGAGAGTAGTGTAGTAGTGGTAGTGTTGACTAAGGAAGGAGAGGAGCGTAGTAGTGGTAGTGTTGACTAAGGAAGGAGAGTAGTGTAGTAGTGGTAGTGTTGAACTTAGGAAGGAGAGTAGTGTAGTAGTGGTCATGTTGACTAAGGAAGGAGAGTAGTGTAGTAGTGGTCATGTTGACTAAGGAGGGAGAGTAGTGTAGTAGTGGTAGTATTGATTAAGGAAGGAGAGTGGTGTAGTAGTGATAGTGTTGACTAAGGAAGGAGAGTGGTAGTGTTGACTAAGGAGGGAGAGTAGTGTAGTAGTGGTAGTGTTGACTAAGGAAGGAGAGTAGTGTAGTAGTGGTAGTGTTGAACTAAGGAAGGAGAGGAGCGTAGTAGTGGTAGTGTTGAACTAAGATGAGAGAGTAGTGTAGTAGTGGTAGTGTTGACTAAGGAGAGAGAGTAGTGTAGTAGTGGTAGTGTTGAACTAAGATGAGAGAGTGGTGTAGTAGTGGTAGTGTTGACTAAGGAGAGAGAGTTGTGTAGTAGTGGTAGTGTTGAACTAAGATGAGAGAGTGGTGTAGTAGTGGTAGTGTTGAACTAAGGAAGGAGAGTAGTGTAGTGTTGAACTAAGGAGGGAGTTCAGAGTAGTGCAGTAGTGGTAGTGTTGACTAAGGAGGGAGAGTAGTGTAGTAGTGGTAGTGTTGACTAAGGAGGGAGAGTAGTATAGTAGTGGTAGTGTTGACTAAGGAGGGAGAGTAGTGTAGTAGTGGTAGTGTTGAACTTAGGAAGGAGAGTAGTGTAGTAGTGGTCATGTTGACTAAGGAAGGAGAGTAGTGTAGTAGTGGTCATGTTGACTAAGGAGGGAGAGTAGTGTAGTAGTGGTCATGTTGACTAAGGAGGGAGAGTAGTGTAGTAGTGGTAGTGTTGAACTAAGGAAGGAGAGGAGTGTAGTAGTGGTAGTGTGGAACTAAGATGAGAGAGTAGTGTAGTAGTGGTAGTGTTGAACTAAGGAAGGAGAGTAGTGTAGTAGTGGTAGTGTTGAACTAAGGAAGGAGAGTAGTGTAGTAGTGGTCATGTTGACTAAGGAGGGAGAGTAGTGTAGTAGTGGTAGTGTTTACTAAGAAAGGAGATTAGTGTAGTAGTGGTAGTGATGACTAAGGAGGGAGAACAGAGTAGTGTAGTAGTGGTAGTGTTGACTAAGCCGGGAGAGTAGTGTAGTAGTGGTGGTGTTGACTAAGGAGGGAGTTCAGAGTAGTGTAGTAGTGGTAGTATTGATTAAGGAAGGAGAGTAGTGTAGTAGTGGTAGTGTTGACTAAGGAAGGAGAGTAGTGTAGTAGTGGTCATGTTGACTAAGGAGGGAGAGTAGTGTAGTAGTGGTAGTGTTTACTAAGAAAGGAGATTAGTGTAGTAGTGGTAGTGTTGAACTAAGGAAGGAGAGTAGTGTAGTAGTGGTAGTGTTGACTAAGGAAGGAGAGTAGTGTAGTAGTGGTCATGTTGACTAAGGAGGGAGAGTAGTGTAGTAGTGGTAGTGTTTACTAAGAAAGGAGATTAGTGTAGTAGTGGTAGTGTTGACTAAGGAGGGAGAACAGAGTAGTGTAGTAGTGGTAGTGTTGACTAAGGAGGGAGAACAGAGTAGTGTAGTAGTGGTAGTGTTGACTAAGCCGGGAGAGTAGTGTAGTAGTGGTAGTGTTGACTAAGGAGGGAGAGTAGTGCAGTAGTGGTAGTGTTGAACTAAGGAAGGAGAGTAGTGTAGTAGTGGTAGTGTTGACTAAGGAAGGAGAGTAGTGTAGTAGTGGTCATGTTGACTAAGGAGGGAGAGTAGTGTAGTAGTGGTAGTGTTTACTAAGAAAGGAGATTAGTGTAGTAGTGGTAGTGTTGACTAAGGAGGGAGAACAGAGTAGTGTAGTAGTGGTAGTGTTGACTAAGCCGGGAGAGTAGTGTAGTAGTGGTAGTGTTGACTAAGGAGGGAGAGTAGTGTAGTAGTGGTCATGTTGACTAAGGAGGGAGAGTAGTGTAGTAGTGGTAGTGTTGACTAAGGAGGGAGAGTAGTGTAGTAGTGGTCATGTTGACTAAGGAGGGAGAGTAGTGTAGTAGTGGTAGTGTTTACTAAGAAAGGAGATTAGTGTAGTAGTGGTAGTTTTGACTAAGGAGGGAGAACAGAGTAGTGTAGTAGTGGTAGTGTTGACTAAGGAGAGAGTTCAGAGTAGTGTAGTAGTGGTAGTGTTGACTAAGGAAGGAGAGTAGTGTAGTAGTGGTAGTGTTGAACTAAGGAAGGAGAATAGTGTAGTAGTGGTAGTGTTGACTAAGGAAAGAGAGTTGTGTAGTAGTGGTAGTGTTGACTAAGGAAGGAGAGTAGTGTAGTAGTGGTAGTGTTGAACTTAGGAAGGAGAGTAGTGTAGTAGTGGTCATGTTGACTAAGGAAGGAGAGTAGTGTAGTAGTGGTCATGTTGACTAAGGAGGGAGAGTAGTGTAGTAGTGGTAGTGTTGACTAAGATGAGAGAGTAGTCTAGTAGTGGTAGTGTTGAATTAAGGAAGGAGAGTAGTGTAGTAGTGTAGTGTTGAACTAAGATGAGAGAGTAGTGTAGTAGTGGTAGTGTTGACTAAGGAGGGAGAGTAGTGTAGTAGTGGTAGTGTGGAACTAAGATGAGAGAGTAGTCTAGTAGTGGTAGTGTTGAATTAAGGAAGGAGAGTAGTGTAGTAGTGTAGTGTTGAACTAAGGAGGGAGTTCAGAGTAGTGCAGTAGTGGTAGTGTTGACTAAGGAAGGAGAGTAGTGTAGTAGTGGTAGTGTTGAACTAAGGAAGGAGAGTAGTGTAGTAGTGGTCATGTTGACTAAGGAGGGAGAGTAGTGTAGTAGTGGTAGTGTTTACTAAGAAAGGAGATTAGTGTAGTAGTGGTAGTGTTGACTAAGGAGGGAGAACAGAGTAGTGTAGTAGTGGTAGTGTTGACTAAGCCGGGAGAGTAGTGTAGTAGTGGTGGTGTTGACTAAGGAGGGAGTTCAGAGTAGTGTAGTAGTGGTAGTATTGATTAAGGAAGGAGAGTGGTGTAGTAGTGGTAGTGTTGACTAAGGAAGGAGAGTAGTGTAGTAGTGGTAGTGTTGACTAAGCCGGGAGAGTAGTGTAGTAGTGGTAGTGTTGACTAAGGAGGGAGAGTAGTGTAGTAGTGGTGGTGTTGACTAAGGAAGGAGAGTAGTGTAGTAGTGGTAGTATTGATTAAGGAAGGAGAGTGGTGTAGTAGTGGTAGTGTTGACTAAGGAAGGAGAGTAGTGTAGTAGTGGTCATGTTGACTAAGGAAGGAGAGTAGTGTAGTAGTGGTAGTGTTGAACTAAGGAAGGAGAGTAGTGTAGTAGTGGTAGTGTTGAACTAAGATGAGAGAGTTGTGTAGTAGTGGTAGTGTGGAACTAAGGAAGGAGAGTAGTGTAGTAGTGGTAGTGTTGAACTAAGATGAGAGAGTAGTGTAGTAGTGGTAGTGTTGAACTAAGATGAGAGAGTAGTGTAGTAGTGGTAGTGTTGACTAAGGAGGGAGAGTAGTGTAGTAGTGGTAGTGTTGACTAAGGAGGGAGAGTAGTGTAGTAGTGGTAGTGTTGAACTAAGGAAGGAGAGTAGTGTAGTAGTGGTAGTGTTGACTAAGGAGGGAGAGTAGTGTAGTAGTGGTAGTGTTGACTAAGGAGGGAGAGTAGTGTAGTAGTGGTAGTGTTGAACTAAGATGAGAGAGTAGTGTAGTAGTGGTAGTGTTGACTAAGGAAGGAGAGGAGCGTAGTAGTGGTAGTGTTGACTAAGGAAGGAGAGGAGCGTAGTAGTGGTAGTGTTGAACTAAGATGAGAGAGTAGTGTAGTAGTGGTAGTGTTGAACTAAGATGAGAGAGTAGTGTAGTAGTGGTAGTGTTGACTAAGGAAGGAGAGGAGCGTAGTAGTGGTAGTGTTGACTAAGGAAGGAGAGGAGCGTAGTAGTGGTAGTGTTGAACTAAGATGAGAGAGTAGTGTAGTAGTGGTAGTGTTGACTAAGGAAGGAGAGTAGTGTAGTAGTGGTAGTGTTGAACTAAGATGAGAGAGTAGTGTAGTAGTGGAAGTGTTGACTAAGGAAGGAGAGTAGTGTAGTAGTGGTCATGTTGACTAAGGAAGGAGAGTAGTGTAGTAGTGGTAGTGTTGACTAAGGAAGGAGAGTAGTGTAGTAGTGGTAGTGTTGAACTAAGGAAGGAGAGTAGTGTAGTAGTGGTAGTGTTGAACTAAGATGAGAGAGTAGTGTAGTAGTGGTAGTGTTGAACTAAGATGAGAGAGTAGTGTAGTAGTGGTAGTGTTGAACTAAGATGAGAGAGTTGTGTAGTAGTGGTAGTGTTGACTAAGGAAGGAGAGTAGTGTAGTAGTGGTAGTGTTGACTAAGGAATGAGAGTAGTGTAGTAGTGGTAGTGTTGACTAAGGAAGGAGAGTAGTGTAGTAGTGGTAGTGTTGAACTAAGATGAGAGAGTAGTGTAGTAGTGGTAGTGTTGAACTAAGATGAGAGAGTAGTGTAGTAGTGGTAGTGTTGACTAAGGAGGGAGAGTAGTGTAGTAGTGGTAGTGTTGACTAAGGAGGGAGAGTAGTGTAGTAGTGGTAGTGTTGAACTAAGATGAGAGAGTAGTGTAGTAGTGGTAGTGTTGAACTAAGATGAGAGAGTAGTGTAGTAGTGGTAGTGTTGACTAAGGAGGGAGAGTAGTGTAGTAGTGGTAGTGTTGACTAAGGAGGGAGAGTAGTGTAGTAGTGGTAGTGTTGACTAAGGGGGGAGAGTAGTGTAGTAGTGGTAGTGTTGACTAAGGAGGGAGAGTAGTGTAGTAGTGGTAGTGTTGACTAAGGAAGGAGAGTTGTGTAGTAGTGGTAGTGTTGACTAAGGAGGGAGAGTAGTGTAGTAGTGGTAGTGTTGACTAAGGAGGGAGAGTAGTGTAGTAGTGGTAGTGTTGAACTAAGATGAGAGAGTAGTGTAGTAGTGGTAGTGTTGAACTAAGGAGGGAGAGTAGTGTAGTAGTGGTAGTGTTGACTAAGGAAGGAGAGTTGTGTAGTAGTGGTAGTGTTGACTAAGGAGGGAGAGTAGTGTAGTAGTGGTAGTGTTGACTAAGGAGGGAGAGTAGTGTAGTAGTGGTAGTGTTGAACTAAGATGAGAGAGTAGTGTAGTAGTGGTAGTGTTGACTAAGGAGGGAGAGTAGTGTAGTAGTGGTAGTGTTGAACTAAGATGAGAGAGTAGTGTAGTAGTGGTAGTGTTGACTAAGGAAGGAGAGTAGTGTAGTAGTGGTAGTGTTGAACTAAGGAAGGAGAGTAGTGTAGTAGTGGTAGTGTTGACTAAGGAGGGAGAGTAGTGTAGTAGTGGTAGTGTTGACTAAGGAAGGAGAGGAGCGTAGTAGTGGTAGTGTTGACTAAGGAAGGAGAGGAGCGTAGTAGTGGTAGTGTTGACTAAGGAAGGAGAGGAGCGTAGTAGTGGTAGTGTTGAACTAAGATGAGAGAGTAGTGTAGTAGTGGTAGTGTTGACTAAGGAAGGAGAGTAGTGTAGTAGTGGTAGTGTTGAACTAAGATGAGAGAGTAGTGTAGTAGTGGTAGTGTTGAACTAAGATGAGAGAGGAGTGTAGTAGTGGTAGTGTTGACTAAGGAAGGAGAGTAGTGTAGTAGTGGTAGTGTTGAACTAAGGAAGGAGAGTAGTGTAGTAGTGGTAGTGTTGACTAAGGAGAGAGAGTAGTATAGTAGTGGTAGTGTTGACTAAGGAGGGAGAGTAGTGTAGTAGTGGTCATGTTGACTAAGGAAGGAGAGTAGTGTAGTATTGGTAGTGTTGACTAAGGAATGAGAGTAGTGTAGTAGTGGTAGTGTTGAACTAAGATGAGAGAGTAGTGTAGTAGTGGTAGTGTTGACTAAGGAGGGAGAGTAGTGTAGTAGTGGTAGTGTTGACTAAGGAGAGAGAGTAGTGTAGTAGTGGTAATGTTGACTAAGGAAGGAGAGTAGTGTAGTAGTGGTAGTGTTGAACTAAGATGAGAGAGTAGTGTAGTAGTGGTAGTGTTGAATAAGGAAGGAGAGTAGTGTAGTAGTGGTAGTGTTGAACTAAGATGAGAGAGTAGTGTAGTAGTGGTAGTGTTGAACTAAGATGAGAGAGTAGTGTAGTAGTGGTAGTGTTGAACTAAGGAAGGAGAGTAGTGTAGTAGTGGTAGTGTTGACTAAAGAAGGAGAGTAGTGTAGTAGTGGTAGTGTTGATTAAGGAGGGAGAGTAGTGTAGTAGTGGTAGTGTTGATTAAGGAAGGAGAGTAGTGTAGTAGTGGTAGTGTTGACTAAAGAAGGAGAGTAGTGTAGTAGTGGTAGTGTTGAACTAAGGTGGGAGTTCAGAGTAGTGTAATAGTGGTAGTGTTGACTAAGGAGGGAGTTCAGAGTAGTGTAGTAGTGGTAGTGTTGACTAAGGAAGGAGAGTAGTGTAGTAGTGGTAGTGTTGACTAAGGAAGGAGAGTGGTAGTGTTGATTAAGGAGGGAGAGTTGTCAGTGCACGGGATATGGAGCCATGCAGGGTCTGATATGCTCCCCCTACGCTGCTATAGTGCACTTTCTGAGCCACAGCAGGCTGCATGAGTGACAAGCAACTAGCGCAGGCTAACGCTACACCCAGGCTTCACCACCACCACCCTCGTCCTCTCTGCACACCATTGTCTCTCCATCCTGGGCCTCAGCCAGCCTGCTCACAGCCTACCCCTACCACCACCTGGTCAACAGGCCATTAATCCTGACCCGAGACCAGTCTGCTGGAAACACACTTCCACTACTGAAGATTAAGAATAAACATCAACACCAGGTCTGGCATCAGGTGTGGCATTGAAACAGCCTGGACTGATAGGTTTAATGTTGTTGTTTTTTCAATAATACCACCAGCTTTCACAGACATGGATACCTGTTCCAGCCTGATTTGCAAGGTGGTTTTGCGTGAGGTAGGGACAGGTTGTTTTGCCCTTCTGCCAGGAACGACTCACAAACACAATTTCATGGTGTGTGGTCATCGGTGCACAGTGCACACCACTGACTCCATATCCCTAAAAACGTGTTTGTGTGTGTGTGTGTGTGTGTGTGTGTGTGTGTGTGTGTGTGTGTGTGTGTGTGTGTGTGTGTGTGTGTGCCATCGTTCCCGCTGTGCTAAAGAGAAAATCAAATATTAATCCAGCCAGCAATGCACCGTCCACCGTTTTGAAAAGCGAGAGCCACTCACCATTTTATTATTGATTTCATGAAAGTGAATCTCGCATACTTTCTCCACAACGTCCTCAACCTCAAAAGTTACAAAGCCGAAACCTGCAGGGAGGACAGAGAGGTAGAGAGAATGACAGGAAGAGGGGGACAGAGAGAGAAAGAGAGTGAGTGAAAAGGAGAAAAAGGCAGAGAGAAATAAAGCATTGGTTATAGTCAAAATTCATAGAAAAACTTGAATTTGCAAGACAGGCAACATATGAAAATGTGTCCCCTAAATGTAGCTAAACCCTGTGTTATCAGGACTGAATAAAGATGCAGTTATAGATCTGGAACGGCCGTACAGCTATGTGCAATAAAAATGATACAGTTCTCATTATTAGAATAACTATATTCCTGCTTCACAGATAGAAGAGGAGGGAAATGCCACAAGCTCATTAAAGGAAGTTCATGGACCCTGGCCTAGCCCATGAATTTCATTACAGATATTCTCTGCTCCTTCATTGATATTTCACTGTAAAACACATTCTAGTTTCTGTCAGGCCATATCATATTATTGTGACACAGAACATTATAT